>NC_053027.1:97628383-97928383 GCF_003073215.2 Triticum urartu | reverse complement strand
TGGTGTGTTTAGTGGCCTTAACTATACTAAATACTAAGTGCTTAGCTTACTTTTTCTAACTGTTGGGACAAACAATTCTGACTATAATTTTCGTTGTTCTTAATATAGGTGAGCACAGTGCTCAAGACCGGTTTGCCTATGGAGAGGCATGCTGCGAAGGTTTACACACCTGCGTTGTTCAAACAGTTCCAAGAAGCATGCTTCAAATCTGCATCCTACTACGTCGAGAACACTCTGGTCATAAACGATACATATTGTGTCACACACCTTTTTGCAGAGCGGAGAGAGAGCTGGTCAAAAACATCCTACAATGTCAAAGTGCATCAACCTGAGAATATCTTCAAATGCGAGTGTGGAATGTATGAGCATATGGGTTTGCTCTGCTGCCATGCGATCCGGGTAAAATGTTTTCCTTAAAAGGTTATGTTAGAATTTGAAGACCATTACTGAATCTATTTAAAACGTGCTAACTAATGTTTCAGGTAATGGCACACTTGAAATTCACGAAGATACCAGAAGAGCACATCATGAGGAGGTGGACTAAAAATGCATGTGAAGATTTACCTGAGCACTTGAAAATATATAAGGGACACAGCCCTATCCTGGAATCAACTACCTTCAGGCATACAACACTTTACACAACAACTCTTGATATTGTAAGGATGGGTGACAGCAACCCTGAGGCCTTCGACCTTGCAATGGTAAGGCTGTCAGATGCAAGGGATGATCTCAAAGAAAAAGCAACTGAGAAAGATGGCAAAGGACTAGAGGATATACTAGGTAAAGAAAACATTTATATCAACGAGGTTGATGCAGGCGACATTAATCTCAAATCATCAATGAGGATAGAATCTCGCAAGAGAGATCGTGGGCGACCTACCAACGCAAGATCTAGGCCAGGCTATGAAGCAATCCAAGAACCAAGTTTTGTAAAACTTGCAGGGGAAAGGGACACAACTCTGGGAAGTGCCCAACAAATGAAGGATCAAACAAGAACCAGAGGAAAGAACCGAAGTGCGGGAAGTGTGGCGTACTTGGACACATCAGGACACAATGCAACAGAACATTTGAATCGTGGTTTAGATGAGTAGTTTAACAAATCAAAGCACTTCGGACATAAACTCAATGTCCTGATGTGTATTGGAAATGTAATGATGATCCTTGAATTCCATATCTTTTTAAACAGACTGCTTGTCAGTGTGACAGCGTGTTATGTGACAGATGTTTCATTATTATGTTTGGAAATCTGATTAAGATCATGGAACAAACACAGCTGAAACTAAATGATTGTGCAAAATACAAGTTCTTCCGTTCTGTTATGATCGGAAACAACATGAATTGCTACTACTGCTGCTACAATCTATTAAACAATGTTCACACTAGGTGTAGATGAGATATAACACAATGACTCATGGTCATGCACACACTTTCTACAAGATATGTCTTCTGAATCCATCAAAAAACTATTTTAAGGTATAGGCGCTTATGACCTCCCTCTTTATGCCTTGTAATAATGACTCCTCTGGAATTACAACCTCGCCACACACACTAAGAAATCCGATGACCTCACCAAGCCGCCCGCCAACTAGCCGGGAGCACCAACCGGCCTAGCAGACCCTCGGGGGTGCACCGCATGCTCACGCTATAGAATCCATCGACATCTTCTTTCGCATTCCCATCTTTAGGAGCAATCGATACACTGATCTTCGATGGATTAAATTATTTCGTGGATTGGATTTCACTTGCCCGTCTATGTTTCCCTTGCGTGTGCTTGGTATAGGTGTTCTATAAATGTTTCACTGTATTATTATGTATTCTCTTTTAGTTTTTTTATATGTATAGAGGTGGAATAGAATAACCTGCTTGATGGGTAATGATCATACGCCTGTAATGCACTTTTTTCACTTAAATGAATTTTGTAATTCATAGATATTGCAATACTTTATATTAAAAATAAGACAACCAATTTACTTGCTAATTTCAATCCGACTATACAAGTCGTAAATTCTTATTGTTCAAGTCAAAATTTCAAGTCTCTTAGTTCACGCTTTCTCGCAAATGGGTTAAAATAGATTATTATTTTCTATCATATTAGAGCTTTCCTCTTTTTTACATGTCAATGAATATTCTAATGGGAATGGAATTTCATAGTATTTTTTATGGAAAAAATCATAGTATTGAAAGAGAATAGGTCGCAATTCAGATTGCAAATTACATAAAGCCCATCAAGTTCCAAAACCTTTAAAGCACCAATATCAAATAGAGCCATACGAACATCCTTGGCAAAATAAGGGGCTAGTAGAGCATTGTTCCTTTCGTCAGAAACCCTCCTACAAACAAGGGATACGACATCCTGATTTTGATTCTAAAACTCCTTAGTGTATCTCTCTATCCCAGTATCCTCGCGACTAACACCTTAGTCACTATACCTGCCACACGATGTTGGATACCGTAATATTGAGTGGGCCCAGAGTGTATCTCTCCATTGCCGAAGGGTCAAATCTCAGCCTTGACATATTGTGTACCGCATAATATTTCCATTCCACCTCCAGCGAGGTAGCTATCTAATCCGAGTGGGAGCCGGAGCTAAAAGGCCATCCACTCGCGTCGATCAAGTTTCTTCTCTTTCTCTACTGGCTACACGGCTGCAAGCCGTGTCATCCCCGTTTCGGACGTAGTCTTAGCGAGTAGCGAGGCCTTGCCGGGGCCGCCACTTCCAATTTACACCTAATCCCTCCCATTCATATTATGTCTTGCTCAAACAGATATATTAGATGTATTTTAGTGCTAGACATATTCATTTGAGCAACTAATAATACTAGTAAAACGCCCGTGCGTTGCCACGGGATTTTGGAAAAATTTAAGATGCTACTCACGGAGCTAAAATAACCAAGAATAAAGTCGTCTCAACTAACTCACATCTTTTTCTTGACAATCAGCTAACACACATCATACTATCATACTATCGAAACCTTCCCCATCATCGGCTATCAGTTGGCCATTCACAAGATGGCGGCGGGCGCGGGCGCTAGACTTGGTCATCTACGACGTTGCGGCAGCCGAAGATCGAGTTGGACGTGGGGGTGTAAGGAGGGAAACAAGCACGCAAGGAGCAGCGGCATTGCGACGGGCAGTCGTGCCACGGCCTTTACCTTTTCCCGGGCAACAGTCAGAGGCCACCATGCTCCTCGGCTCTCCCTCCTCTCTTCCATGCCTGGCAACAAGATGGACGAGATAGAGAGGAGGCAACCAAGATGTTTTTCTATATGGCGACCAAGATGCTTTTGTTTACTCGTGCCACGGATTCCTTACAGCCCCACCCTCGAGCGAAAAATTATCTCTTCTTTCCAAATTTATCTTCTTTTGCTTCTTGGTTTTTTATTATTCTCGTCAAATAAGAATTGCCTTGCTATATAACCTCGTCAAACTAATAGCATACACTTTTATGGATCCACTAATATGAGTTCATCATTATTTCGTTACTAAAAAGGATGGAACTCTAAAATGTTAAACAGCATGCTACACCAAATAATGTGAACTGATTGTATAATCAAACAATTTAATTCAAAATTATAAGATCTTAGGCATTTAATTACAAAACCAATGTGTTTGTGTTGAATGTTACGTTTGATCACTTTTGCAACCAAGTTCTTCTTGATATATGTACACCAATTTTAAAGCAAATGTAGAGTAGCAGAAACAACCATTTCTCCCTTTTTCCTTCTTCTAGAAATCCAGTAATAGACTAATGATATAGACTGCTCTGTTTTCTTTAGATGTAGGGTCCTCCTTGATTATGATGTAGGGTCTCGTTGGGCCATTGAAGCCCCTCCGTCGTCACTCCCTCCCCCATAACTACATCCTCCTCCTTGAGTCACCGCGCCAACCCAATACCGCGTCAGTCTGAGCGCCCGGCAGTTCCCGAGCGTTACTCACCCGGCCTCATGATGCGCGACTCCATCACCAGCATGCCCTTGCACCACCTCATGCATGCCTCCTTCACCGACCAACAGCGGCCACGGACGAGGTCAACAGGCACTAAGCCCTTGACCACCGCTGCGTGTGCTGCTCTCCCTGCAACAGTGTATCAATTTTCAAAATGGTGTATCAATTAGCTCCGGTGTTCTACTTATGGCTGAAAAAAATTGTCTTTGATTTTTTATTTTGACCCGATTGAAATTAAGTGGTTGCAATGAAAAAGGAAATTGAATTAGATTACTTCACTATCATACTATTAGTTCTTCTCCAAAAAAATCGTTGACAACAACAACTAACGGTAATGGATACATTTCCACTTCAAACATGTCTTTACTTGCCCGAGGTTGATGTAGAGGTCCTTGACGTCGCTCTTGAGCTCCTGGTTTCCATTCTCGAGGTCAAAGAACACCTACAGAGATATTAACCACCACAACCATTTCAAATCTTGACAAACCAAAACGAAAGAGCAATCCTATATATAGGGAAAAAACACATGAATGGCACAAAACCAGCGACGATTCCTTGTTATAGAAACTAATATGCGCACTCATTTTCTATTTGGATCATATTTTGTTGAACAAATCGTTGCTTCAGTTTAGTACCAGTGCCACATCGATGTGTTTCACCTGATCAGTAGTACTACAGGGTCTATCTTTGTGCAAAAAACTATAACGATGCTACGAACTTGTCGCTCTGCACCGGCTCAAAGGGCAACACGTTCCTGTCGAGGTCTGGTCCCCGGCCAGCCATTGCATGGGGAGCTGTCGCAGCTCCCAGCCGACGCCGTCCAGGTGGAGCATTGGGGACTCCCAGCCGTAGCCGGCCGCTTGATTTAGATGAGTTGATCCAGGTCCAAAGCTGCTCCGACCTCCTCTTTGATGGGCTCCATGCCCTTATTGATGTGCCCATGCCAGTCTAAGGAGGCTGGGAGCTCAGCTATTGCCTGAATTACATGCCTGCTCAAAAATTTAAAAACAGCTTGGCTAAAATCTCATATCACTTTCAGAATAAAACTTGATAAAACAGAGTTATGATAACAAAACCATGCGATGAACCAGGATTTTTGATAAATAAAATCAAAAGTACATGTTTTACTCCAACAAGCTATACTACTACTATGTTGGCGCACTTAATTTGGAGCACACATAGAGCTTAATGGACTCGTTATCCGTGAATTCTTCCGCACTTAGAGGTCGACCTGAAGTGAAAATATCATGTTCCATAATATTCAAAGGAACTTTTACAAATGCATGTGGCGCATTTAAGGTCATGCGAAATCAATCTCCTGATAGAGGCACTTTATCCATCTACCTTCTGCGCTTTATATGTCAAATGTATAGAATTTTCTCGAGTACTTCGCTAATGCATGTGGTGCACTTAATTATATGACACGCAGTGCTTATTCACGTTTCGCATTTTATATACGGCTTAGCAAATGAAAATTTTCACTTAGGGTAGGAGAAGTTATTCATGGCCGCTACGCACTTCATATGTCATACATAGAGAACTTTTTTGTGCGTACACAGGATCTTGAGTACTACGCTAATGCATGTGGTGCACTTAATTAAATGACACGAAGTGCTTATTCACCTTTTTGTCATTTCGGATTGAAACATTGTCAATGAACATTGTGCACTTGATATGCCAACCCGAAAGAACTTTACTGCCCTTCATACCATTTTTTGTAGTACTATTCACGAAGAGGGAGGCGCACCTAATGTATAATTCACTAAGAACTTCTCAACGTCGGTTGGGACGACAATAGAATTTTTAGGTTTCAAAAAGGACTTAGAAAAGAACCTCAACATTTATGTTTGAAACATCATTCACGGACGTTCCGCGCCCGAGTTGCCGAACATACAAAACTTTAACAACGTCCATATGAATCTTAGTACTTTACTAGGAGGAATGACGCACTTAAGTTAGACGACACGTAGTGCTTAATGTAAACTTATTAGTGCATGACTTCGCACTTAGAGGTCGACCAGGGAGGACTTACCAAAGAACCTCATCATTTATGTTGCACTCGAGTTGCAAAACAGAAATAACTTTAACAACATCCATACGAATCTCAGTACTTTACTATAAAGAATGGCGCACTTAATTTGGAGCACACGTAGGACTTAATAAGTTGTCTGTGCATTCTTCTGCACTTAGAGGTCGACCAGAACTGAAAATACCGTATTCCATAATATTCCAAGGAACTTTTACAATTGCGTGTTGTGCATTTGACGTCATGCAAAATCCATCGCCTGATAGAGAAACTTTATCCATCTAGCTTTCACACTTTATATGTCAAACCTATAGAACTATCCCGAGCGTACATAACTTCTTGCGTACTTTGCTAATGCATGTGGTGCACCATAATATTCCAAGGAACTTTTATAAATGCGTGTGGCGCATTTGAGGTCATGTGAACTCCATCGCCTGAGAGAGACACTTTATACATCTACCTTCCGCACTTTATATGTCAAAAATATAGAAATTTTCGCGAGCGTACGAAACTTCTTGAGTACTTCGAGGTCATGTGAACTCCATCGCCTGAAAGAGACACTTTATACATCTACATTCCGCACTTTATATGCCAAACATATAAAAAAATTCACGAACGTACGCGACTTCTTGAGTACTTCGCTAATGCATGTGGTGCACTTAATTATATGACACACATCGCTTATTCACTTTTCGCAATTTATAAAGGGCTTAGAAAATGAATTTTCCACTTAGGGTAGGAGAAGTTATTGATGCACGCTCTGCACTTCATATGTTATACACAGAGAACTTTTTCGAGCGTACACAAGTTCTTGACTACTCCGCCAAGGTATGTGGTGCACTTAATTATATGACACGAAGTGCTTATTCACCTCTTTGTTAGTTCGGATTGAAACGTTGTCAATAAACGTTGTGCACTTTTGCTGCCAACCGAAAAGAACTTTACCGCCATTCTTACCATGTTTTAGTACTTTCCATGAAGAGGGAGGCACACTTAATGTATAGACCGTTAATAACTTATCAATTTTGGTTAGGACGACACTTGAACTTTTAGGTTTCAAAAAAAGACTTAGCAAAGAACCTCATAATTTATGTTTGAAACATAATTCACGCACGTTCGCACCCGAAATGAAAATACCGTAATTCATAATATTACAAGGAACCTTCACTAATGCGTATGGCGCATTTGAGGTCATGTGAAATCCATGGCCTGAGAGATACACTTTATCCATCTGCCTTCCGCACTTTATATGTCAAACATAAAGAACTTTCTCGAGCGTACACAACTTATTGAGTACTTCGCTGATGCATGTGGTGCACTTATTTGTATGACATGCACTGCTTACTCACGTTCCCTACTTTATAAAGGGCTTAGTGAATGAATTTTCCACTTATGGTAGGAGAAGTTATTCATGCACGTTGCCCACTTCATATGTCATACATAGAGAAGTTTTTCGAGCGTACACATTTTCTTGAGTATTACGCTAAGGCATGTGGTGCACTTAATTATATGACATAAGGTGTTGAATCAATTTTTTGTCGTTTAGGATTGAAACATTGTCAATGAACGTTCTGCACTTGAGATGCCAATCAGAAAGAACTTTACTGCCCTTCCTACGATGGTTTTCATAACTTTCAAAGAGAAGAGACGCTCTTAATTATTAAGTCACTAAGAACTTCTCAACTACGGTTAGGACGACACTACAATCTTTAGGTTTCAAAAAGGACTTAGCAAAGAACATCATCATTTATGTTTGAAACATCATTCACACACGTTCCACACCCGAGTTGCCAAACAGAAAGGAATTTAACAATGTCCATATGAATCTTAGTACTTTAATAGAAGGAATGTCGCACTTAAATTAGACGACATGTAAGGCTTAATATAAAACCTATTCGTACATAATTTCGCACTTATACGTCGACCAGGAAGGACTATCCAAAGAACCTCACCATTTATGATTGAAACGTCATTCATATAAATCTCAGTACTTTACCAGAAAGAATGGCGCACTTAATTTGGAGCACACGTTGAGCTTAGTTAATTGAAAAGTTATATGTGCATTCTTCCGCACTTAGAGGTCGACCAGAAATGAAAACACCGTACTGCATAATATTCCAAGGAACTTTTACAACTGCGTGTGGCGCATTTGAGGTCATGTGAACTCCATCGCCTGAGAGAGACACTTTATACATCTATCTTCCGCACTTTATATGTGAAAAATTTAGAAATTTTCGCGACTGTACGAAACTTCTTGAGTACTTCGAGGTCATGTGAACTCCATCGCCTGAAAGAGACACTTTATACATCTACCTTCCGCACTTTATATGTCAAACATATAGAAATTTTCATGAACGTACACGACTTCTTGAGTACTTCGCTAATACATGTGGTGCACTTAATTATATGACACACATCGCTTATTCACACTCCGCACTTTATAAAGGGCTTAGCAAATGAATTTTCCACTTAGGGTAGGAGAAGTTATTCATGCACGCTCTGCACTTCATATGTTATGCACAGAGAACTTTTTCGAGCGTACACAAGTTCTTGACTACTCCACCAAGGCTTGTGGTGCACTTAATTATATGACACGAAGTGCTTATTCACCTCTTTGTTAGTTCGGATTGAAACATTGTCAATAAACTTTGTGCACTTTTGATGCCAACCGGAAAGAACTTTACCGCCATTCATACCATGTTTTAGTTTTTTCCACGAAGAGGGAGGCACACTTAATGTATAGACCGCTAATAACTTCTCAATTTTGGTTAGGACAACACTTGAACTTTTTGGTTTCAAAAAAAGACTTAGTAAAGAACATCATCATTTATATTTGAAACATAATTCACGCACGTTCGCACCCGAGTTGCCGAAGAGAAAGAACTTTAGCAACGTCCATACAAATCTTATGACTTTACTGGAAGGAATGGCGCACATAAGTTAGACGACAAGTAGGGCTTAATGTAAAACTTATTCGTGCATATGTCACACTTAGAGGTCGACCAGAAAGGAGGTATCAAAGGACCTCATCATCTATGTTTGAAACTTCATTCACGCATGTTTCGCAATTGATTTGCTGAACAGAAAGAACTTTAACAACATCTATATGAATCTCGGTACTTTACTAGAAGGAATGGCGCACTTAATGTGGAACACACATAATGCTTAGTGGAAAAGTTATCCGTGCATTCTTCCGCACTTAGAGTTCCACCATAAATGAAAATACCGTATTGCATAATATTACAAGGAACTTACACTCATGCGTGTGAAATCAATCGCCTGAGAGATACACTTTATCCATCTGCCTCCCGCACTTTATATGTCAAACATATAGAACTATCTCGAGCGTACACAACTTATTGAGTACTTCGCTGATGCATGTGGTGCACTTAATTATATGACACGCACTGCTTATTCACGTTCAACACTTTATAAAGGCCTTAGCGAATGAATTTTCCACTTAGGGTAGGAGAAGTTATTCATGCATGCTGCGCACTTCATATGTCATAGATGGAGAACTTTTTCGAGCATACACATTTTCTTAAGTACTCCGCTATCTCTTAAAAAGAAGAAGATAGATAGGTCCACGAGTTGAGACAGAGAAGTTCTAACTAATCAAGTAGGAGTTTACCCACGAGAGTCAGAGGCTGAGGCATGCGGTGCACTTAATTACATGACATGAAGTGCTGAATCATTTTTTTGTCATTTTGGATTGAAACGTTGTCAATGAACATTCTGCACTTGAGATGCCAACCGAGAAGAACTTTACTGCTCGTCCTACCTTTCTTAGTACTTTTCATGAAGAGGGAGGCGCACTTAATGTATAAGTCACTAAAATTTTCTCAACTACGGTTAGGACGACACTAGAATCTTTAGGTTTCAAAAAGGTCTTAGCAAAGAACCTCATCATTTATGTTTGAAACATCATTCACGCACATTCCACACCCGAGTTGCCAAACAGAAAGGGATTTAACAATGTCCATATGAATCTTAGTATTTTAATAGAAGGAATGTCGCACTTAAGTTAGACGATATGTGGGGCTTAATGAAAATCTTATTCATGCATAATTTCGCACTTATATGTCGACCAGGAAGGACTAACCAAAGAGCGTCGCCATTTATGTCTGAAACGTCATTTATATGAATCTCAATACTTTACCAGAAAGAATGGCGCACTTAACTTGGAGCACACGTAGGGCTTAATTAATAGAAAGTTATCTTTGAATTCTTCCGCACTTAGAGGTCGACCAGAAATGAAAACACCGTTTTCCATAATATTTCACGGAACTTTTACAAATGCGTGTGGCGCATTTGAGGTCATGTGAACTCCATCGCCTGATAGAGACACTTTATCCATCTACCTTCCGCACTTTATATGTCAAACATATAGAAATTTTCGTGAGCATACAAAGCTTCTTGAGTACTCCGAGGTCATGTGAACTCCGTCGCCTGAGTGAGATACTTTATACATCTACCTTCCGCACTTTATATGTCAAACATATAGACCTTTTCACGAACGTACGCGACTTCTTGAGTACTTCGCTAATGCATGTGGTGCACTTAATTATATGACGCACAGTGCTTATTCATATTCCGCACTTTATAAAGGGTTTAGCAAATGAAATTTCCACTTAGGGTAGGAGAGGTTATTTATGCATGCTTTGCACTTCATATATTATACATAGACAAATTTATCAAGCGTACACAAGTTCATTAGTACTCCGCCAAGGCATGTGGTGCACTTAATAATATGACACGAAGTGCTTATTCACCTCTTTGTCAGTTCGGATTGAAACGTTCTCAATGAACGTTGTGCACTTGTGATGACAACCGGAAAGAATTTTACCGCCATTCATACCATTATGTAGTACTTTCTATGAAGAGGGAGGCACACTTAATGTGTAAGCCACTAAGAACTTCTCAACTTCGGTTAGGACGACACTTGAATATTTATGTTTCAGAAAGGACTTAACAAAAAACATCATCATTTATGTTTGAAACAAGATAACCTTGTAGAGGCTCGCTAGGGACACAGTATTTGTTTATGTATTCACACATATATTCAAATTTCTGGTCAATACAATCCTGGAATTAATAGTAATCCCTTATGATGATTAAGGAATTACAATAATATCAACTTTATTATTCCCTCTAGGGCATTTTTCCATCAAGAACAAGAGATGAAAACACAAGAGAAACACTCAATAACAAGTTCAATCAAACATCCACTAGACTAACAAACACACAAGATCCACAAGATAGGTGAACAATCAAATGGAAAGATACAAGGTAGAGTTCTTCCCAAATCCCATAGGAGATGAGGTCTTGATGATTCAATTGGGCAATGCTTCTCCACAAGTGGAGGTCTTGTACTCCAATGGAGCCTTCTCTTTCTCAAGATGAATCCCACAAAGGGAGATACATGATCTAAGCTCAAATGTTTAGATCTATTATTGGCTATTGCTGAATGGGGAGGAGTATTTATACATCCACGGGACTAACGGTTAAGGAGTGGAGAATTGGGATTACATGGGAAAATCCAAACAGCTCCATAGAGGCAGCCCTTGTGAACCGGGTAACCTAAGCATGTGTGGTCGCGGTATCAAGCGCACTGACGAATTCGGCCATGTGCATGGGCTTGTACCGTGGCTTCTTGCGGACTACCATCGGTGCTGCTTGAACCTCGCCTTCTTCTTGACAGTTCATTCTTCTCTTCCAAGCATACCTCTTGGATTGTGGAGTTGTTCTCTTCATCTTGGACTCATACTCGATCAATCTGTAGCTCCGCTCACACATATGTAAGCGCATAAGTAGTATACCATCGTCGAAGGGTACAAGTGAACACGTGTAAAGTATATGATTCACCGTAATTCTGCAAGTTCAGCGATCCATTGTTGGTCTTGTGGAAGAATCACTGAGATATAATATACGCTTTGATGAGGTGATCAAAGCATATTGTTCTATACATAAAGAATATTGTTCTATTACATACTTATGGTGAAGTCTGTACCTATGTTAAAATTGGGTGGTATCACTACAGCAATTCCTGAAGTATATGTGGATGACATACTTGTTTATCAGGACTGGATTATAATTTTCTGCAAAGCATAAAGAGTTGTTCTAACGGACCTTTTTGAACGAAAGACCTCGGTAGATCTACTTATGTATTGGGATATATCAAGACGCCTGATAATTCTTTCATAGAGCACATATATTGACATGATTTTGAACGAGCTCAAAATGAACGCTGCTTGAGACCTCGGTAGTTCTTGCCTGAGTTCTAAGGTGTGAAATTGAGTAAGACTCAAAGACCAACCACAACATAAAAATAGAGAGATAGTGAAAGTGATTCCCTCTGCCACATCCATAGGTTCTACTCCCTCCGTCCGGAAACCCTGGTAGGAGGAATGGATGTATCTAGATGTATTTTAGTTCTAGATACATTCATTTTTATGCATTTCTCCGACAAGTATTACCGGACAGAGGAAGTATAAAACATGACATGCTGTGTACCAGACCAGAAGTGTGCCTTGCCACGTGTCTGGCAAGGGGATACAAGAGTGCTCCAGGGGTGGATAACTGGAGATCGCTCAACAAATTATGCTAAAAGAAAAAACGAGATGTTTCTCTGCTATGGAGGTGATAAATAGTTCGTCTTAAAGGGTTAAGTCGATGACAGCTTTGTCACCAATAAATATCGCTTTGGGTCTCAGTATGGAAACGTAATAAATGTAGGGGCAATTAGCTAAAGTAGCCTTATCCAGAGCATTGTAAACATAGATTCTTGCAAAGTACAAATGGGACTAGATGTCTCAGACCCGTTGACTAAAACCATCTTTCACAAGCAAAACATGATCACACCTTAGAAATATTTAGGTGGGCGATGTGAATTAGATTTTTTACTCTAGTAAACTCTTTTGGGTATTGGTCATATGTTGATGGGAACTACGGGCATTAATATTTCCTTATTATATTCCTTATTATTATATTAATTAGATTTGAAAGTGGGAGACAGCTGGAAATATTCCCTAGAGGCGGTAATAAAATTGTTATTATTATATTTCCTTAATCATGATGAAAGGTTTTTTATTCATGCTAGAATCGTATTGACCGAAATCTTGAACACATGTTTGGATACATAACCAAATCCCGTGTACATAGTGAGCTTCTAACTGACTAGCTAGTTGATAAAAGATGGTTGATGTTTTACTAACAATAGACATGAGTTGTCATTTGATAACGAGGTCAGGTCATTCATATGATAAGGAGGATGATCTGATGATGAAGACTCACCCGTTAGCATAGCGTTAGATCGTTTAGTTTATTGCTACTTCATTCTTAATGTCATATACATGTTTCTTTGACCATGAGATCATGCAACTCCTGGATACCGGAGGAATACCTTGTGTGCTAACAAACGTCACAGCCTAACTCGGTGACTATTAAGATGCTCTACATGTATCTCCGAATGTGTCTGTTGGGTTTGCATTTGTCGAGTCTGGATTTTGTCACTCCGTGTGAAGAAGAGGTATCGCTGTGCCATCTCCGTAATACACCAGAAGAAGGAGCTTGCAAGCAAAGTGACTAACGGGTTAATTACGAGATGATGTATTATAGAACGAGTAAAGAGACTTGCCGGTGACGAGTTTGAACTAGGTATGAAGATACCGACGATCGAATCTCGAGCAATTAAGATAGCAATTACGTATGTTGTCATCCATGTTCGGCTACTTGTTATTGAACTGATAGGCGTATTGGTAATGTCTACGTAGCGTTCAAACCCGTATGGGGCCGCACGATTAACATTTGTTCAAGATATAGTCTTATATGAGTTATCTATGTTGGTGAACAAATTTTGTTCGGAGTTCTGGATGACATCACGGTCATGATGAGGAACTACGGAATATTCAGGAGGTAAAGATTAATATAGCTGACAATAGTGTTTGATATCAAAGGTGTTTAAGATGTCTCCCTAAGTGTTTGGGAACGAGAACACTTTCTTTGGGTCAAGTGGTCAATCCCCTCGGTCTGTGGCGTCTGGGTCCAGACAACGGGAACCATGGCGTCTGGTCCCGCAGTAAGAGAATGAATCCTGCCTTTTGTGTAAAAGCCACTTTGATGAGGCTTTTACTCCAAGCCCCGGCACCACCAGGGCTGAACTTATAAATATAGGGGCAGGAATAGCACATAAGACACATTAATATTAACCAAGGAATCCCGTGCCATCTAGTATATCACTTGTCTAGTTTCTGTATTGCTGCGGGACGAATCTACTAATTTCCCAGTGAAGAAGGAGAGGACGTCATTGAGATGAATGTTTGCAGCACACAGAGGTGTCGTGTGTTCGGAATTTTATAGGGAAGGATCGTGATAATGTATGACTACATGAACCGCGTTGATAAACGCTTTTACTTAGCGGTCTTCAAGGGTGTGAAAAGGCTCACCAACTCTCCATGGATAGATCTTGCCTGTGAGTAGGATTTTTTTTTGTTTTACATGCAACGTTTCCCAACACTTGATAGATCATCCGTAGCAAATTGTGCACTTTGTCAAAAGGCATGTGGTGCAATTAATTAATTCGACACGAAGGGCTTGTCGACTTTATTTCAACCTTTTCTGCTAGAAAAGTTGTTAATGCAGGTTTCTCACTTGAGAAGTCGACCTGAAAGAACTTTACAGGGCTCAATAACAATGTCAGTACTTTGCTAAACTGTGAGGCGCGATTAATGTATACAAAACGAGCCCTTCATGGCTATTGGGTGCGGATGCCCTTAAAAAAACATCATTAATTTTCTAAAACCATATAAAGCGGTGTGTGGACATAAGGTACACTGCGCAAAGGATCTATCGCATTTTTATTAATGAAAGGCCCAAAATTCAGACCTCGATTGGGAATCACCCTAACATCATTAAAATCGATTCAATAACTCTAGGAAAATTGCCCTGGAGTGTGAGGAATGATATGAAACTAATGGAGTGTCTCACACTTGAGGTATAGGTTTCAAAATGTCTTAGGAAATATTCTAAACGCTTAGAATACAAAAAGTTATTCATGCACATTACGCACTTCATAGGACGAGTGGAAAGGACTTTAAGATCATCCATAACTATCTGAGTACTTTGTTAAAAAAGTGTACCACACTTCATCGCTTAGGATAGAAAAACTTATTCATGCGTGTTCCGCCCCTGAGAGGTCGAAACTAATGAACTTCACAATCATTCACAAAGAATCCAAGTGCTTTGATAAAACGCGTGGCACACTTAATTTATATATCGCTGAATTGGCTTGAGCGGTTTATGTGGGATAATTGTACCGCATTGCTAGGCCCTTAAAATTTAGTGTTTAAATGTTTAGCGGAATCAGAAATAAATTCAAAAGGTAGTTCGGGACTTCAGCAATTGATATATTATGTCAAGCTCCAAAAAAAACATTGGACTGGCATACTCCACAAGTCTTTCTGTTCTATATCGTTATATCTTCACACCGAAAATATTTCAACAGAAATAAATATCATAAGTGGATCAACATAATAGTCAGTTTTTTCCTATTCAAAGTTCGGAACAAATGCTCAATACATTTAAATACGTGGTGCAACAAAATGAGCTTGAAAATGATTCTTCTCGCTAAATGGATTATGTATAGGAAAGCAAAGACTAAAAATACATAGGGATTACTAAGTCGAATAGTATTCGGAGATTACAAACCAGGAACATAATAAGATATTACATTGGACAGTACTGAAAGATAAATTTGAATAGGAAGATACACATGTGTCGCGCCCATTGCCATGTGTATCTCTATGGTGCATCATGATTAGGCATATTAACCACTGGTGGCCAATGCTCTGTAAGAGAAACAATAGACCTTAGAGCGCCATCTTCATCAAGGTACTGCACCTCATGTACGTTGCCGCTTGAGTTCTCCAAAATGAAAATTGCATGATGAAAGCTGAATTTCAGGAAGACAAAGGACGAATCTATGCTAGATGACCTGATTTGCATAGAATAAATGCCATCGTCTAAATCAACTCCAAGGAATAATTGATGCCACATGGGATGCTGACAGCGGCTTCCAAAGGATGATGCAAGGTTTATCTCTGACATAGGAAACCATGCTGTTTCTTCATGCTCTCGTGATGATAATCTCCATGTGCAAAGTGATAGATTGTCACTGTGAACAAATGATATGATACCTGAACTGCTCCTAGAGATGTGGTAATCAAAGCAGGAAGTGACACTTACAGGGAACTGGACAGTGGAGAAGACAAAAGTATCTATGTTGAAGCAAACCACAAATCCTACCACATACATCATGTATAGATTGGAACCAACTAGGAGACAGTATGGATCCCAATGGAACAATGGTCCGTCATTACCAGGAGGAGTTCGAAGCGGTGGGGAAACAAAGCGTGACCATTCGTTGTTTTTTAGGATGCAAACGTGGACATATAGGTCAGCAACTGAACTGAAACTCAAACCAGAATAAGAATGGACGAAAGGGCCTGCTACTTGCTTAACAAAGAACAAAAAATTAGGCCTGCTGTCAATGAGAATGACACCAAATTGACCATATAAATTAGGGGTGTGCTGATGTTGGAACAGGGGGACTCTAGGCATTCTAGCGGCTAAGAATGACCGAGAAAATGGAGGATTTGGGCAGACAGAGAAGAACCCGCCGTCGAGACCTCTGACCAAGACGAGCAACTCACCTGCTTCAGATGCAAGGATGTTCTCCATGGCAAAGGTTGCCACGTCGACCCTAGCAAGCAGAGCAGCTTGTCCTGGATCAGGAGGGGAAGCAACGACATCCACAAGACGTACGTGCAGCTCGAAGAGGCACTCGAATGCAGCAATGAATCCGAGGACGGCTGGAGCATTGCGGCGAGCATACTCCATGATGAACTGCTGGGAGGTACAGATCTCAAACCATCTAGGACTCACTATAGAACTACGAACAAGGGATCAAGTGCATCCTAGCCTGATGAAAATCTCACTCAAAATATTGTTATCTAAGCGAGATGAAAAATCTATCTGGTCAATGTCCATGGTGGATAAAGAACGACAGATGTTAGTTTGGGGAAGAAGGGTGGTATGGGGTGTAAGGGTGGCACACTGGCACCTATCCAGCAGGTGCGCCAGGAAAAAGGTGTTGATATGGCACACCAGATAATAAAGTATTGATGTGGGACACCACATATAATAAAATAACCGAGAGAATTGGGAAAGGGAAACCACATAATAAAATAACTGAGAGAATTGCTAAAGTGATGAAATAAATATTACAATCATGATAGGTCTAACTGAAAATCCACAGAATGGCTTAACCATAAATGTCTGACACTCAAGTACATTATTTAGCTCTAATAATTAACGCAGGGATAATCGACCAATTCAGATGGAGGACTTGAAGTGGTTGTCATCAACAGTTGTGTATATCATCCCAATGTAGATTTGCTCCGTAATGACTTGCCTGGTTAATTATGCCAAGTTGTAATCGGAAAATGTGTCAACTATAAGTTGAATAAGGAAATAGGCTAAATGAATTTAATGATGTGATGTCTTACATTATCTCGTCCTGGCTGATGTCCAGTGCACTACGGATTACCTTCAAGCTAACGCCATGCTGAATATCGCTGTGTTAGGGCAAATGTGAGAAAAAAATGGAGTTATCCTTTGGATGGATCATGGAACTTTATGTTTTAACTGTTGGTCGTGCATGGCACGGGGACCTATATGTTATTTGTGAGATTTGTGGATATACATGTTTAATGGTCAAAGTAACTTAGTTCAGGATATTGCATTTAGCTTTCGTAATAATCAAAGAACTTTATGTACCAGCCATACAATACTTACCGGTAAGCTGGGTCTCGCAGGATGGCAAATATCTTGTCCTTTGTTGACGAATGCAAGGGCACCTCCGACGGGGTAATTGACGGCCCCTTTGGGAAAACAGTTGATGATGTGGAGTCAGGTTCCATTCTTGCCTATGAGAGGTAATGTATGTGAGAAAGAATGTATGTATCATTTAGGTACGTTTTACAAAAAACACAAAGAATTACCTTGTGGGTGTTTCTCTTACGAATGTCTAATGTGGTGTGTATGGTATACAAGTAGTGGTGCGTGGTGTCATTGTAGTTTTCGATTAACCTGCAATATTTTTAAAATGTATGGCTATGTGTAAAAAAGAATGTTATATGTGAAAAATTTATGACACGGAACAAAAGATGCGGTTTAAAATAACCTGATCTTGAAAGCTTTAATCTGAAGGAATCTGTCATTCATGGCAGGTTTGCCAAATAGTTGAACATAGTCGCCATTGCTACAAATAAGATGTAACGATTGAAACAGTGGGCTTGTTGACCAACTAGTTGAAAAACTAGGACTGCAAATTATTGTTTTTATCTTAATACATAAATCAGACCTTGATGACCAAGCAAGTTTAAAGTCGGAAGTTGTTTCCGGCCTGACAGAAGAACAAAAAAAATGGAGCAAAAGGTTAAATGCATTGTTTCTGAAGTTCTTTGGATACAAGGAGTTTACTAACGATGAAATTAGTACCAGAAAGATATGTTGATTAACCCTGTGGCATCCTGTAGATCGAAGGACCAGTGATTCATTCGAACAGTAGAGTGTGAAACAGTTCCTATTAGGATCACCTATCAAATGAAGACATATATTAAGAACAGCTAGTGGATGGTTTTGAAAATCTAAATGATTTTATATATAGACTCACTGATGACACGGTGTCTCCGTCAACTACGATAGGGTAACGCTCTATGTCCTCCAGGAATCCATCATACAACTTCTTAATTGTCATAGGCCTGAGAGTGGATGGATGAGCCTGTACATTTAATATGGTTTAACAAAATATCAATGATTTCTGCAATGCCAGTTTGAAAGCAAAGGCCGGTGGCAATACTCACGGGGATGACGGTAGTGGCAGTTGAGCGTGTGGGGGAAACCATCATGGCTTCGCCGGTGAACAGAGCATCCGTCTCGTCGGCATTGTGATCCATGACATTGGTGTGTAGGAGAACGAGGTAGGGATGGTTGAGTTATATACAGCTTTGAGGTACTAGTGTATAGAGAGTTCAAGCAGGGCAGCAGTTTAAGTTGATTTGACATGTAGGTGGGAGCTGGGCAGGAGGGATCCAAGGGAGGCGTTATCTGAATGATAATGCAGTTTTTTTGACTTGTTTCTCAGTGGGATACACGGTTAAGGAAAATAGTTTTTTTTCAGTGTTGATATGAAAATGGGGCAAACTGACTCTGAGATACCAATGACGAGTTTAAGGCTCTCCCAATGGAGAATTGTTGATTAACCAATTCATGTGAAGAGGGAGTGTATGCCGTGGAGTAGATGAGGAGGGAAAGTGGGCGTATTAAAATAATAGAAAACATGCATCAATTAGAGAGGAGTGGTACAACGCCATGTCGCCCATGCCCTACTATCCAGAGTGTTGCACAGCTCATGGGTGAGTCAAAATGACCAGTCGACCATGCACTCCTCTCAAACAACGATGCAGTAGAGATAAGGTCGATTTGACCTCACAACTTTACTGTTCGACCGGCGCGTCGTATGGGCACGACCCGAACACTGCCCCCTTCAGTAGCGCCGAAAGCATGCGTACTATGGTTGGTTGTAGACAGCTGCATACAATAAATTCAAGGTCTATACATACGAGTGGAATGGAACATGAATCGGCACAACACTTCTTCTGCAAGAACAAAGCACTTCTTCTGCAAGAACATGTCGACTGGAAATCCGATACTTTGATGTGCATGCGGCATGCCATGCGCCAGGAAAGTTGGATCTGCGGTGGCAAGGCAGGACAAGTTCTACTTCAGCTGCGTGAACTATGGGGTAAGAATATATAGATAAGACAAAATGTAGCAGATTCCGTTCAGTACCTGCACTGGCTAAAGATTCTTTTGCTCTTGTTTCTTGATTTTTATGTACAGGTTCAGAGGAGAGCGTGTGAGGTCTACGTGTGGGAGGATGTACTGGAGGAATACGTGCAGAAGAGAATCCAAGATGAACGAGTGAAGCTGCGGGAGGTGACAGAAGACCGAGACGAGTTCATCGAGGAAATGGCTGATAGGAACAGGGAGATCAGGAACCTCAGGACGATGAACAAGGTGCTACAACTTGCACTCGCGTCCACCGCGCCAGTGGCAGCCATGATCGCAATCGGGGCTGCTTGGGTTGGGAAATGAATAGTTGGTTCGGATTAAGTGGGAACAAATGGGTTAGCAAACCAGGAAAGTACCTTCCTTTAGTTATATTTGCAACCTTATCATTAGTGTGAGTCTTAGGACCGGCATCATCCGTCTTCTTAAGAAGTGCTTCAATGCTAGTAGTGTCAAGTAAGCAGTAGATTTAAATGTCGAGCTTTTAGTTAAGTGGATGGTGTTGAACTATCAAGAATTTGTATTCCCTGCATTCTACATTTCCTGGTCACCCACCAAGTTATTTTTGTACCCGTCATGCATGTTTTCATTTTGCACAAGTGTAGCCATGCCCTAGGGATCTATGGATGACGAAAAAGGAACACATTTCATGAAGGTGCAATTTTTTTGTACCAATGAACTTAATATTCATGTGCCGAAGAACCTAATAAGATCAAAGAAGTTCGGGGAAGCTGGCAGTGAACCAAGGAGTATGCCTTTTACATATGCACTTAATATTCAACAATTAATGTACCTGAATGCCATCAACACAGAACCTTTCGTTTGTGTGTGCCAACCATTGTAGTATACAGTCTTGTTTGGATGTTCTATCTGAACACCGGACAACTGTACATTTCATTCTGGCTGTATTTGACCGTTAGAAACAAGGTGGTTTAATACTATACAACTATACCAAAATATGAACCTTAATGGATCCACGTTTCATATGGCATTTAGTGGATTAGATAATTAATACAATTGGAAAAAAAGATAATAACCCAATGTTTTGAGCTTAGCAGATTGAGTACAGTTGCTTCATAAACTAATAATAAAATGTAGCGTGCTTTCTGCAGGAGGGTGAAATAGTCATTTGTAACTGAATCTACTGTGGCTCAGATTTCAAGGGCTTTTTGGAAGCCAAGGGTGGGTAGCTGTGTGTCATGTACAAAAAGATTCCAAACACTTGTCTAGACACCTAGAACCTAACACTTGTTGAAGGGAAGAGCTGTGAGAGGGTAGAGTCCATTGTCATACATTCATTCGCATTTGGTGCTCCTCTCTCATTCTCCCAAGGCTGAAGAACTAGGATCTCCTTCCCACCCTGGATGAAGAACTAGGAGCTCCTTCAAAACAAGGATGAAGGACTAGGAGCTCCTTCCCCAAAAAGATGAAGAACTAGGAGCTCCTTCTCCCCAAGGATGAAGAACTAGGAGCTCCTCACTGGTTCTACTGGAAAAAGGTACCACATGTTTGTTGTTCGAGTTGGGCAGTGTTTGTTGATTTCCTCCCTGATGATTGGATCTTTAACAACATATTTATCATTTTAGTAGTTTGGTTTCTGTGGCATTTCCAAACGCAAGTAGTTTTTCTTGTTCTTGATTGTTTGCAATTGTTTGGGATGGGATATTTAGGGTAAGATTAGAGATACCTGATACATCTTTATGGAAGTTGTGAATACCTGATGCACGGCATGGAGTTTTTTTTAACTCTAACCTGAGATACCTGATGCATGTCATGGATGTTATATACCTGATGTTGAAGAGAACTCCCATTAGATTCTGTGATAATAATAGTGGTAGCAAAGTGTTACAATTCATAAGTGTTAATGGTTTGCATCAGCAAACAGTAAAACGATGCATATATAAAGAAATTATGCACGGTGGGGGTCAACATATCAGTAGTAAGCTTTTGGAAAATGATCTAAAAATAGGGAGCTTTAGTGTCCATTTTTTATATCTGCACACAAATGAATTCTTAGCTGGAACTTAACATAAAAAAGCTATTTTGTCTGGAAGAAATGTGAAAAACATGAGAATGACTGCTTAACAAGAGAGGACATGTTAACAGAATACAATATCCGTGGACTTAATTTTGTGTCGATCTGCATTCTATAGTATGGCTTGTATATTCAGTATTTATACACAGTGGGATTAAAGATTTTTTAGAGGTCCATCGGCTGTAAGGATAACTTAGAAGGATTGGTAATGGTTTAGATTAGAAAATCATTCTTACTATGTTGACTGTATTGTTGTGAGTGTACAATTGGGGGAAATATTATGATGTTTGTAGAGATTGACAAACTGATAATTATTTCTAGGTTCATACAACAATGATGACCATCTTTTTTTAATCGTGATATATATTATATATGTCGCCTGACTTTGTTTCTAAATACATCGCAGAAAATGGTGTCTGGTTCGTCCTCATCTGATTACAAGCAATCCGATGAGGAATCATCAGAAGGGTTCGATGTGTATCCTACACAACACATCGGTACACCAGAAGAGTTAGAGTCAGATGGCGCTAGAAAGGGCAAGAAGAAGGCATCACAAAACCCAATAAATTCAAGGAGTAGCATAAAAAAGATGAAGGCCTTGATTGATGGGCTGTCTGAAGAAAAAAAGGCTCTGGTACGTGAGATGGGGTTCGAAGGACTATTGGAATTACCAGCAATAATAAAGGCAAACAGGCAACAATCCATGTGGCTTATGAGCAAAGTTGACGAGAAGGCATCTGCTATCATAATTGATGCTAGGAGAGACTTACCTTTCGATGACGGAGACGTCGGCAAGGTACTGGGGGTGCCATCAGTAGGATCTCCTGTTAACAAGAATGCACCGCCGCACATGGCAGGTACTGTACGTGAGATCTTAGGAATCGGCAATGGAGAAAAAAAGATCACACCCATAGTTAACATAGTGAAGATTCGGTATGGCAGAGCTATGACAAAGGCTGAAGCAGACAAGTTCAAGGTTGCCTTCGCAATTTGCGTGATGACTTTCCTCCTGGCACCTCCGCTGAAGCACAACTATTTCATGACAAATTATTGGAATGCCTTGCACATACCTGATATGATTCAAATGTTCAATTGGGGATGGTACATTAGAGAAGAGCTCCTTTCTTCTGCTGGTAGGGTGAAGTCTGAACTGCTAGGTGGGAAACTGAAGTCAAATCTCACTGGATGCACGTTCGTCTTGCAGGTTTGAGTGAATGTCATTGCTTCGGATTCAACTTGTGACGAAACAATTAATCACAAATTTGTTTCATGTCACAGGTTTTCTATCTTTACAACCTCGAACGAGAAGATAAGAACCTGCCCCACGATGTGTTCCCTAGGTGCAAGGAATACTCACAGAAGACTATCTCTGATGTTATTGATGAAGACACGACAACTGGGAAAGATGCAGAGATTGTAGTGTATGGACATCTACTGGTAAGTTAAGATACAAAACAAGTATAGTAAAATAATCTTGTGATGGAAAGGATATTGTTTTTCAGTTAGTAGGACATGTGTGGTATACCTATTGATTGAGCTGTTACAAATGGCCGCGTTGCTAGCATATCTAACTATGAGATGACTTGATGCTTATGTCATATTCGTACTAGCATGGTTCCCATTTGCTTTTACTCTGTTTGGTATGTTTATATAGATAAGTCACCTTTGCTTATTGCTTTGCAATGATGAAACCTTTCTGGATAAATATTTACAGCCAAGGCATCTGGGGACAGTATGCTACAGCCGTAATACCATGGCAACAGCAGCTCAGAAAACAACTGATGGATACGGGATTGGGTGCAGCACAGAGGGAATTGGGGGTGATAAAGTGTTCACAGATGTAAGTTTTGATATAGGTCAAATATATTGATGAGTAAGTAATATATGGAACATAAACTGACATCATTTATTGGGAAAACTTCGATAAAATTCAGTTTGCAGGTATTATTATCAACAAGGTCGAGCAGTACTCCAACAAGTGCAAGACAACTGTAAATGAGGCATCAAGGAAGGGAGCAAGATTAAACAAGAGACATGCAGAAGGATGGGATGAGATTGTCAATGATACTAACGGGTTAATACTCTTAGAAACTGAGAAGATAATTGCAGACATCAACCAGATAACTGATGCAATGAGGGCACGAAAGCAGAGGCCCAATTATTCAACCCAAGCAGGTATTGTAATTCGCAAGAAATAGAATTATGTTTGTTCTTAGAATAAAAACGGTCAACTGTCTAACCCGTTTGTTGTGTAATTTCTCAGATGTTCAAGGGGTTCAAGGGGATGCAGAGAATGCACTAAGCATAGAGTCGGCAGAGGGAGCTTCCGCTAACGTGGAACCATTGGCAAAGAGCAAATTAGGTGTGAAAAGAAAGAAGGTTTTTACATCAAGGAGGCACACACCGAAGAGGGCAAGGATAGAGAGCTCTGAAGAATCTGAAGGTGCTCAAGAAGAAGCAAACAAAGCAATAGATGATCTGATTGAAGCAGCAGATGAATACAGTAGGTTGCACAGTGGGATTGTTGGCAATGCGACAGGGCTGTTGGACAATACTACAGGGAACAACTTGGAGATGTCAGTGGTGTGTGGGGCGGCAAGAAATGAAGTTATATACTCTCCAAAAATAGCAACAGGAACTGATGAAGCTGCAGAGAACCAAAAGGATGGTGTTGAAAATAATCAATTGTCAATAGTTCCTTCAGGACAGGATGAGGACTTAGGTGGATGTTTATCAATAGATCCTCCAGAGATGCATGGGAAGTTCAAAGTTGTAATGTCAGGTCTTAGGAAGACGGACTTGATGAATGCTTTTACAGCCGTTTCAACGGCCAATGGTATGGTTTAAAATCAGTATGATGGATCATCCTTTGTGACTGAAAAAATAATGAATCGGGGAAGCTAATTCATTATTTACTAACTTGTTTCAGACGTGTCGGTTGCTTCCGCAAACAGCACGCCTGGTTCTGTAGCAACCAAGATGCAAACTCCTGAAGGTAACCGTGATTCTTTTACCAGCTGGGGTTAAATGTTAATAGATACAGCTAATACAGTTAGGTCATGACCTGTGTGCTAACCTTGCCGTGTTCGCCATGCAGATTCAGGAATGCAGATTGTTGCCACTCCAGCACCAAACCAAGTGTTTGCAGGTACATCTTCAAGGACTTCTCCAGTTATCCTCAACCGCCAGATGTTTGCTGTCGAGCTTGACATTAGGGAGGAGATAGAGGAGGCGGCTATCAACCTCAACGTCACTATGTCACAGGGATCATTTAGCACACATCCTCAGCCAAAGAGGGTGGTGAGGCCTGGGAAATATGCAAGGTCTCCCTTTGTAATGGGTTATGACCCTCCTACTAGAGCTCCAGCGAATGTAGTGCAGATATACAAGCTATTCTATAGGGAGAACGCGAACAAGCTAAAAGAGTAAGCTCTCAGCAGGAAAAAACCATAGTTCGAGTTCGTTTTTCATCCTTGCCATTGGTAAAGCCTAGTTTGTTGACCGCAATATGTTCTATTTCAACTGTGCAGCATGTGGATTATCAGCACCAACCCAAAATACATGGACATCAGTGGGGAGCGGCTCCGTAAGATGCTACACGATGGTGGTGAGGTGGATAGTGTGCTGATGACATTGGTGATGAGAAGGTACCAACAGATGGATGCGGTCTTTGCTGCTGCAAAAGGGGAAGGATGTTGGCGACATTGGCTGGAGCTAGATTTTGTGGTGAGGAACTTCAGTTGAAATCATTGATCAATACAAAAAATTCCATGCTTCAGCTAAGTGTTACTCATAAATTCGAAACATGCAGAACCATGTTAGCAGAGGAGACAACATTTCAAAGCTGAGGTACATCAAGGACATGTTCATGGGGCCGCATATCACTTTCGAGGTTCACAAGTGCACCGAGGTGACCTTTTAAAAGACAAAAGTGATTTAAAAGATTTGATAAATAATGTTTCTTTAATAAACTCCAGTGCCTTTTTTCCAATTAACAGGTTGTGTTGCCAGTTAAGTTCGACTTCAAATGGTCTACATACATATGGGACTTTCCAAGGGCGAAGATTTTTGTCCTCGACCCAACAATGAACAATGGTGACGAGTCTGATAAGGTAATTCAGCTCAGGCACAGGAAGGTTGCAGACGAGCTTCACAAGGCTATAGAGATATGCATAAAGTCATTCTTCTCTGGATGGGAGCCAGACATGAGGTCGTGGAATACATGCTTCCCAAGGGGACTGGCAACAGGGATATGCAGAAAGTAATGATTTGTTGTGTGAATAATGCTTACTTTATGTAATCGTGTCTATTTATAAGCATAGTTACTGACTTTTTGAATTTGACATGATTTTCAGGGAAGACACGGGCATATATGCTACTCACTTTGGAAGGAATTGGATGGGAACTAAACTGAAAAGGGACATGAACCCGGTAAGGAATTTCCAACAATGAAGATGCTTGCAGAACAAGTGGGTTAGGATGTTGATTTGCGACCTATAACTAATTTTTTAACAAACGCAGGGTGACGGTGTCATGCATGCTAGGATGAACATGCTTGTGGACTTGCTTGGTTCTGAAGGTAACATTGGTCATCTGCCTGCGAGGTACAAGGATTGCCTTATTAGTAAGAACGACAAGATCAAGGATTGACTTGTTCGCAAAAAGGACAATATGAACAAGTTATTTTGCCGGGAGTGGATGGACTACTTGAATGGAATGTTTATTTAGCCTCGGAAGAGAATTCATAGAACTTCCCAAACTATTCGGTCTTTAAAACTATGATGTGATCAGAATTAATTTGCTTTCACTTGGTGAACATGTTAATTTATTAAATTTGCAAGCTGTTCTCAGTTAATTGTTTCGCATACGGACCAATGTGGCATCATTCAAAATACCACATAACAGCAGGGGTGATTAGCAGTTCAGAAGGCAGAAATAAATTGTAGATATGGCGGAGTCTATAAAGGTGGAACCCATATATAATTATTAGTGTGACACACTAGCCTAGTTGTCCTTGGACCCTAGAGTCCTCACTGTCTGGCCCAGACTGATCACCAACGGTAGCCGCTATCAGTTCAATGTCTTCTACTGCGTGCCTTGCCGCCTCCATGAATGATCAAAACTTCATGAGGGTTTCGGCTTTCTAGTATTTTGGCAATAGTGACATAGCGGTCCGGATAGTATATTTATGTTTTTGCTCGTCTGTGGAGTAAAGCAACAACTTGCAAGTCTCTGACCAGTTTATCAAGCTGACTAGTCGGTGTAGAGCCCTACAGTCATGAGATCACTGACCCTACATAAAAATTCATCAAATCCACCAACAAAGCCAAACAGGAACTGAACCTAAGCGATTTTAAATTTGTAAATTTGGAAGCAGTGTACTAGGTATTTTTACAGAAAATTGTAGGTGTTGCAGTAGCCAAACCATGCCAGATAGCTGGCACCGCCCCTGGTCATTAGGACGAATGGAATAAGTTCACGATCTGATTAATCACTTTTTCTGGGAAATAGGCAACTAACTTGAATATGTTGATACAACATTGTTAAAGTACTGGGAATGCGTTTGATTGATGGTTTTATAAAGGGAAGAGAGGAGTACCTTCTTAATCATGAGGTTTATAGTGAATATGGCCCTGAGGTTAAATCCTTTGTTTTGCCACGAATATTTGCATGATACAAATGAAGCATAGGTATAATGCGACCAAACTTCATAATTGGAAACAGTACACTATATGTTGGCAGTGGTCTTCAGCTAACCTGGTTGGGAAAGAGAATGAACCGTTTCCCCCTCAGTACATATGCGACTTCGGAAAACATCCTCGATTAAACAGAAAAATATGCATTGCATAAGCACCATCGTAGTCGAAATATTAAAAAAAGGATAACTCTAGTGATTTGTTTGAAAATGGGTACTAATGACAGGAAGCAACAAACTGTATACTTATCACAGCGTAAAAATTGAAGAAATGCCTATGGAACTTTATATGTATCATCTGAAGAACTTAACAAACTTCTTGCTTTTTCACAAGAGTACTTTTGCAGCTCTAATATGCAACACTTTCAATGGAAAACAATTCTTGCACGCGGTCAACAGAAACAAAACCGAACATGAGTGATCTTGCCAAGGGAGGTAATAATAAAATATTTAGGGATAAATAACGACTTAATTCGGGCTCTGCAAACTAGAACTCAGTTGGCACATACAGAATAAAACATACTGGTGTAACTTAATGGTCATACAATGTGGCGAAACATCCTAATTCAGCACATACATGATCACCAACAAACTACACTAGTGTGCAGACAGCACATAAGCGAGCACTGAAGCAAGGGTAACAGCTGAAGAAATAAATGCCACACACATCTTAGTGTGAAATTCCAACCTCCTTGACATCTTAATCTCAGTGTCGAGTATTGTGGTCTTCAACTTGTTGACCACCTGCTGGTTTTCAATCTCCATATTGCTCCTCTCAGTCCACAACTCTAAGTATGCTTGCTCCATTTCCTTTTTCTTTGTCTGCAACCTTGCTGCTCTTCCAGAGTCTAGGAGAGCCTGATCCCAGAGTTGTATTAATGAACGGCTAAGTACAGGACCCCATGCTTCATCTATCCACATGAACCAGGAGCACCTATCAGGTCCCTGCATACAGATAAAATTGGGATGATATAGAAGAAATTTGAATGTCTACAAACTGAAATGCAAAAAATTAGATAATTGAATCAGATACTAAATGCTCACCGAGAGAGGGCATCCAAGGAACCTCCTGCCTGTGGCCGCGTAGACGAAAGCCACTTTTCTTGCTGGACGCATTTCGTGATGGCACCTATGTGGAGAGGAAGTATCTATGCCGAAGAACTCTGGATCCGGAATCTCTTCTGGAGGTACATCGGTTGTAGGTTGGACGGGCTGCAGATCAGAAGATGAAAAGAGGTTAAGAAGAAGCGGATCTGACCAAAAGAAAAAGGGGGGAGTGGGAAAAGAGAGGGGAGCAAACATAACCTGAAGAGATTCGCCTGATTCAACACTGCCATGGCTTAGATTTGTGGATATGACTGAGCTCCCTCCTTCTCCTGTGTAGCCATTCCTAGGCACCATTGACGCTAAGAAAGAACAGCTCGTGGTCAATGCTCTGTTTTGCTAGAGACAAATGAGGAAGAAGGGGGCAGTGTGGTGGTGGGGGCAGGGAAGGGGGGCCCGTTACTGTGGAATACGGTGGGAGTGGAGGGGTGATAAATTGATATACAGATGAATACGAGAGCGGTCATCGGTCCCACTCTTTCCTGGCCGACATGCAATGCGAATCCACATGCTAGCGCTAGCAGACTGGATTGCCCCTGTGAATGGAACGCGAAGGACAAAAACCGCGTCCTTGACGACCCCTCCTTCTCGGCTGGGCTTCCAGGCAAGCCCCCCCTTTGATCACTAGATATCGCCTACTCTTCTCTCTACTGCTTGCATTAGAGTAGTGTAGCATGTTACTACTTTTTATTAATCCTATCCTGATGCATAGTCTGTCCTTGCTACTACTGTTGTTACCTTTACCTGCAATCCTGATGCTAGTTTGCCATTAGTGGCCCTACATTCTTGTCCGTTTGCCATGCTATACTATCGGGTCGTGATCACTCAGGAGGTGGTCACGGGTATATACTTATATACATAATATATGATAAATGTGGTGACTAAAGACGGGTCGGCTCGTGGAGCACCCGCGAGTGATTCACGGATTGGGGGCTGAAAGGACCTTTGTCCCAACGGCCCTCTGTGTGGATCTTTGTGGCGAAGTGATAGGGCAGGTTGAGACCACCTAGGAGAGAGATGGGCCTGGCCCTGGTCGGCGTTCGCGGTTATTTCAAGATAACACGTTTAACAACATCTTGGTATTTGATCTGAGTCTGGCCACTGGCCTATACGCACTAACCATCTACGCGGGATAGTTATGTGCACTCGACGTCGTGGTATCAGCCGAAGCCTTCGTGACGTCAGCGACTGAGTGGCGCGCGCCGGGTTGAACCGCGTAACACAACTTCCTTTGTAATGGAGGTTGCTAGGTCTGCTCTAACACGAACGTACACAAACGTACGCACGACAGATCTCCCCACCCAACCGCATGAACGGCTCCATGACTTCCCGCGGCTGCATCGATCCGGCGGAGGAGGCGCGCCACCGGCAGGTGATGGGCAGCCACGGCGTGCACAATGCCGACTGGGTGCTGTGCAAGGCGCTGGAGCAGTCCGACGTCCAGGCGGGGCAGAACAGGCTGCTCCTGACCAAGGAGCAGGTGCGGGGCGGCCCCATCCCCAAGCTCTTCCCGGAGCTGGAGGAGCTCCGCGGCGACGGCTTGAACGCCCAGAACGCGGTCCCGGTCAAGCTCCTCGACGCCGACGGTCGCGAGAGGGACGCCCACCTCCGCTATCTCAACTCCTGCAAGGCGTACCTGGTCGTGGGGCACCAGTGGAGGCGGCTCGTGGAGGAGAGCGGCTTGTGCAAGGGAGACCGCCTCGATCTGTACGCCTGCAGGCGCGGCGACGGCGACGGCGACCGCTGCCTCTTCGTGTTCAGGAGCTAGGGCAATGGCGCCGGCGATGCCTCCCGGAGCAGCGGTGAAGACGGCCGGGTTCTGCGGCGGGTCATGTCGTCAATGGCGGCCATGCTGATAGAGTGATAGTTAGACACTTAGACAATAAAATCCATCCTTTGTCAAATAAATTAGAGGGATAAATGGAAGCGGATTTGTAGCACCTGGATGCTACACCCTCTATATGAACATTAAGCTTACAAAAACACTGAGAAATTTCACAGGGAAGTAGATTGGGAATCCAGGTTTGGTATCCCCAAATTTCAGTTTTTTTGATTTTTTTTGGTACTTTTTACATTTAATATTCGTATAGGGGCATGGAGCACCCAGAAGCTCTTATGTATTTTCCAGAGATAGGAGCACTTTACTGCGCCCGTGTTGGAGAACGCAGTAATTTCAAAAAAATTCCTACGCACACGCAAGATCATGGTGATGCATAGCAACGAGAGGGGAGAGTATGATCTACGTACCCTTGTAGATCGCAACGGAAGCGTTGACACAACGTAGAGGAAGTAGTCGTACGTCTTCTTCCCGATCCGACCGATCCAAGCACCGTTACTCCGGCACCTCCGAGTTCTTAGCACACGTACAGCTCGATGACGCTCCCCGGGGTCCGATCCAGCAAAGCTTCGGGGATGAGTTCCGTCAGCACAACGGCGTGGTGACGATGATGATGTTCCACCGACGCAGGGCTTCGCCTAAGCACTACAACGATATGACCGAGGTGGAATATGGTGGCAAGGGGCACCGCACACGACTAAGGAACGATCACGAGGATCAACTTGTGTATTCTAGGGTGCCCCCCTGCCTCCGTATATAAAGGATCCAGGGGGGGTGGTGCGCCGGCCTAGAGGAGGGCGCAGGAGGAGTCCTACTCCTACCGGGAGTAGGACTCCCCTCCCCGTTCCTTGTCCAACTAGGAGAGGTGGAGGGAGAATAGGAAAGGGGGGGCGCCGCCCCTCCATCCTTGTCCAATTCGGACTAGGGGGAGAGGGGGCGCCGCGGCCTGCCCTGGCAGCCCCTTCCTCTTCTCCACATTAGGCCCATAAGGCCCATTAACCCCGGGGGGTTCCGGTAACCCCTCCGGTACTCCGGTTTTATCCGAAACTTCTCCGGAACCTTCCGGTGTCCGAATATAGTCATCCAATATATCAATCTTTATGTCTCGACCATTTCGAGACTCCTCGTCATTTCCGTGATCACATCCGGGACTCCGAACTAACTTCGGTACATCAAAATGCATAAACTCATAATAACTGTCATCGTAACTTAAGCGTGCGGACCCTACGGTTCGAGAACAATGTAGACATGACCGAGACACGTCTCCGGTCAATAACCAATAGCGGAACCTGGATGCTCATATTGGCTCCTACATATTCTATGAAGATCTTTATCGGTCAGACCGCATAACAACATACGTTGTTCCCTTTGTCATCGGTATGTTACTTGCCCGAGATTCGATCGTCGGTATCTTAATACCTAGTTCAATCTCGTTACTGGCAAGTCTCTTTACTCGCTAATACATCATCTCACAACTAACATATTAGTTGTAATGCTTGCAAGGCTTATGTGATGTGCATTACCGAGAGGGCCCAGAGATACCTCTCCGACAATCGGAGTGACAAATCCTAATCTCGAAATACGCCAACCCAACATGTACCTTTGGAGACACCTGTAATGCTCCTTTATAATCACCCAGTTACGTTGTGACATTTGGTAGCACCCAAAGTGTTCCTCCGGCAAACGGGAGTTGCATAATCTCATAGTCATAGGAACATGTATAAGTCATGAAGAAAGCAATAGCAACATACTAAACGATCGGGTGCTAAGCTAATGGAATGGGTCATGTCAATCAGATCATTCAACTAATGATGTGACCTCGTTAATCAAATAACAACTCTTTGTTCATGGTTAGGAAACATAACCATCTTTGATTAACGAGCTAGTCAAGTAGAGGCATACTAGTGACACTCTGTTTGTCTATGTATTCACACATGTATTATGTTTCCGGTTAATGCAATCCTAGCATGAAAAATAAACATTTATCATGATATAAGGAAATAAATAATAACTTTATTATTGCCTCTAGGGCATATTTCCTTCAGTCTCCCACTTGCACTAGAGTCAATAATCTAGATTACACAGTAATGATTCTCACACCCATGGAGTCTTAGTGCTGATCATGTTTTGCTCGTGGAAGAGGCTTAGTCAACGGGTCTGCCACATTCAGATCCGTATGTATCTTGCAAATCTCTATGTCTCCCACCTGGACTAGATCCCGGATGGAATTGAAGCGTCTCTTGATGTGCTTGGTTCTCTTGTGAAATCTGGATTCCTTTGCCAAGGCAATTGCACCAGTATTGTCACAAAAGATTTTCATTGGACCTGATGCACTAGGTATGACACCTAGATCGGATATGAACTCCTTCATCCAGACTCCTTCATTTGCTACTTCCGAAGCAGCTATGTACTCCGCTTCACATGTAGATCCCGCTACGACGCTTTGTTTAGAACTGCACCAACTGACAGCTCCACCATTTAATGTAAACACATATCCGGTTTGCGATTTAGAATCGTCTGGATCAATGTCAAAGCTTGCATCAACGTAACCTTTTACGATGAGCTCCTTGTCACCTCCATATATGAGAAACATATCCTTAGTCCTTTTCAGGTATTTCAGGATGTTCTTGACCGCTGTCCAGTGATCCACTCCTGGATTACTTTGGTACCTCCCTGCTAAACTTATGGCAAGGCACACATCAGGTCTGGTACACAGCATTGCATACATGATAGAGCCTATGGCTGAAGCATAGGGAACATCTTTCATTTTCTCTCTATCTTCTGCAGTGGTCGGGCATTGAGTCTGACTCAACTTCACACCTTGTAATACAGGCAAGAACCCTTTCTTTGCTTGATCCATTTTGAACTTTTTCAAAATCTTGTCAAGGTATGTGCTTTGTGAAAGTCCAATTAAGCGTCTTGATCTATCTCTATAGATCTTTATGCCTAATATGTAAGCAGCTTCACCGAGGTCTTTCATTGAAAAACTTTTATTCAAGTATCCCTTTATGCTATCCAGAAACTCTATATCATTTCCAATTAGTAATATGTCATCCACATATAATATCAGAAATGCTACAGAGCTCCCACTCACTTTCTTGTAAATACAGGCTTCTCTGAAAGTCTGTATAAACCCAAATGCTTTGATCACACTATCAAAGCGTTTATTCCAACTCCGAGAGGCTTGCACCAGTCCATAAATGGATCGCTGGAGCTTGCACACTTTGTTAGCTCCCTTTGGATCGACAAAACCTTCTGGTTGCATCATATACAACTCTTCTTCCAGAAATCCATTCAGGAATGCAGTTTTGACATCCATCTGCCAAATTTCATAATCATAAAATGCGGCAATTGCTAACATGATTCGGACAGACTTAAGCATCGCTACAGGTGAGAAGGTCTCATCGTAGTCAATCCCTTGAACTTGTCGAAAACCTTTCGCGACAAGTCGAGCTTTGTAGACAATAATATTACCGTCAGCGTCAGTCTTCTTCTTGAAGATCAATCTATTCTCAATTGCTTGCTGATCAACGGGCAAGTCAACCAAAGTCCATACTTTGTTCTCATACATGGATCCCATCTCAGATTTCATGGCTTCAAGCCATTTTGCGGAATCTGGGCTTACCATCGCTTCTTCATAGTTCGTAGGTTCATCATGATCTAGTAGCATGACTTCCAGAACAAGATTACCGTACCACTCTGGTGCGGATCTCACTCTGGTTGATCTACGAGGTTCAGTAGTATCTTGATCTAAAGTTTCATGATCATCATCATTAGCTTCCTCTCTAATTGGTGTAGGTGTCACTGAAACAGTTTTCTGTGATGCACTACTTTCCAATAAGGGAGTAGGTACAGTTACCTCGTCAAGTTCTACTTTCCTCCCACTCACTTCTTTCGAGAGAAACTCCTTCTCCAGAAAGTTTCCGAATTTAGCAACAAAAGTCCTGCCTTCGGATCTGTGATAGAAGGTGTATCCAATAGTTTCCTTTGGATATCCTATGAAGACACATTTCTCCGATTTGGGTTCGAGCTTATCAGGTTGAAGCTTTTTCACATAAGCATCGCAGCCCCAAACTTTCAGAAACGACAACTTTGGTTTCTTGCCAAACCACAGTTCATAAGGCGTCGTCTCAACGGATTTTGATGGTGCCCTATTTAACGTGAATGCGGCCGTCTCTAGAGCGTATCCCCAAAACGATAGCGGTAAATCAGTAAGAGACATCATAGATCGCACCATATCTAGTAAAGTACGATTACGACGTTCGAACACACCATTACGCTGTGGTGTTCCAGGTGGCGTGAGCTGCAAAACTATTCCGCATTGTTTCAAATGTACACCAAACTCGTAACTCAAACATTCTCCTCCACGATCAGATCGTAGAAACTTTATTTTCTTGTTACGATGATTTTCCACTTCACTCTGAAATTCTTTGAACTTTTCAAATGTTTCAGACTTATGTTTCATTAAGTAGATATACCTGTATCTGCTTAAATCATCTGTGAAGGTGAGAAAATAACGATATCCGCCACGAGCTTCAATATTCATCGGACCACATACATCTGTATGTATGATTTCCAACAAATCTGTTGCTCTCTCCATAGTACCGGAGAACAGTGTTTTAGTCATCTTGCCCATGAGGCACGGTTCGCAAGTACCAAGCGATTCATAATCAAGTGGTTCCAAAAGCCCATCAGTATGGAGTTTCTTCATGCGCTTTACACCGATATGACCTAAACGGCAGTGCCACAAATAAGTTGCACTATCATTATGAACTCTGCATCTTTTGGCTTCAACATTATGAATATGTGTATCACTACTCTCGAGATTCAATAAGAATAGACCACTCTTCAAGGGTGCATGACCATAAAAGATATTACTCATATAAATAGAACAACCATTATTCTCTGATTTAAATGAATAACCGTCTCGCATTAAACAAGATCCAGATATAATGTTCATGCTCAACGCTGGCACCAAATAACAATTATTTAGGTCTAATACTAATCCCGAAGGTAGATGTAGAGGTAGCGTGCCGACTGCGATCACATCGACTTTGGAACCGTTTCCCACGCGCATCGTCACCTCGTCCTTAGCCAATCTTCGCTTAATCCGTAGTCCCTGTTTCGAGTTGCAAATATTAGCAACAGAACCAGTATCAAATACCCGGGTGCTACTGCGAGCATTGGTAAGGTACACATCAATAACATGTATATCACATATACCTTTGTTCACCTTGCCATCCTTCTTATCCGCCAAATACTTGGGGCAGTTCCGCTTCCAGTGACCAGTCTGCTTGCAGTAGAAGCACTCAGTTTCAGGCTTAGGTCCAGACTTGGGTTTCTTCTCTTGAGAAGCAACTTGCTTGCCATTCTTCTTGAAGTTCCCCTTCTTCTTCCCTTTGCCCTTTTTCTTGAAACTAGTGGTCTTATTGACCATCAACACTTGATGCTCCTTCTTGATTTGTACCTCCGTAGCTTTCAGCATTGCGAAGAGCTCGGGAATAGTCTTGTTCATCCCTTGCATATTATAGTTCATCACGAAGCTCTTGTAGCTTGGTGGCAGTGATTGGAGAATTCTGTCAATGACGCAATCATCTGGAAGATTAACTCCCAATTGAATCAAGTGATTATTATACCCAGACATTTTGAGTATATGCTCACTGACAGAACTGTTCTCCTCCATCTTGCAGCTATAGAACTTATTGGAGACTTCATATCTCTCAATCCGGGCATTTGCTTGAAATATTAACTTCAACTCCTGGAACATCTCATATGCTCCATGACGTTCAAAACGTCGTTGAAGTCCCGATTCTAATCCGTAAAGCATGGCACACTGAACTATCGAGTAGTCATCAGCTTTGCTCTGCCAGACATTCATAACATCTGGTGTTGCTCCAGCAGCAGGCCTGGCACCCAGCGGTGCTTCCAGGACGTAATTCTTCTGTGCAGCAATGAGGATAATCCTCAAGTTACGGACCCAGTCCATGTAATTTCTACCATCATCTTTCAACTTTGCTTTCTCAAGGAACGCATTAAAATTCAACGGAACAACAGCACGAGCCATCTATCTACAATCAACATAAACAAGCAAGATACTATCAGGGACTAAGTTCATGATAAATTTAAGTTCAATTAATCATATTACTTAAGAACTCCCACTTAGATAGACATCCCTCTAATCCTCTAAGTGATCACGTGATCCAAATCAACTAAACCATGTACGATCATCACGTGAGATGGAGTAGTTTCATTGGTGAACATCACTATGTTGATCATATCTACTATATGATTCACGCTCGACCTTTCGGTCTCCATGTTCCGAGGCCATATCTGTATATGCTTGGCTCGTCAAGTATAACCTGAGTAGTCCGCGTGTGCAACTATTTTGCACCCGTTGTATTTGAACGTAGAGCCTATCACACCCGATCATCACGTGGTGTCTCAGCACAAAGAACTTTCGCAACGGTGCATACTCAGGGAGAACACTTCTTGATAATTTAGTGAGAGATCATCTTATAATGCTACCGTCAATCAAAGCAAGATAAGATGCATAAAAGATAAACATCACATGCAATCAATATAAGTGATATGATATGGCCATCATCATCTTGTGCCTGTGATCTCCATCTCTGAAGCATCGTCATGATCACCATCATCACCGGCGCGACACCTTGATCTCCATCGTAGCATCGTTGTCGTCTCGCCAATCTTATGCTTCCACGACTATCACTACCGCTTAGTAATAAAGTAAAGCATTACATCGTGATTGCATTGCATACAATAAAACAACAACCATATGGCTCCTGCCAGTTGCCGATAACTCGGTTACAAAACATGATCATCTCATACAATAAAATTTATCATCATGTCTTGGCCATATCACATCACAACATGCCCTGCAAAAACAAGTTAGACGTCCTCTACTTTGTTGTTGCAAGTTTTACGTGGCTGCTACGGGCTTAAGTAAGAACCAATCTCACCTACGCATCAAAACCACAACGATAGTTTGTCAATTTGACTCTGTTTTAACCTTCGCAAGGACCGGGCGTAGCCACACTTGGTTCAATTAAAGTTGGAGAGACTGTCGCCCGCAAGCCACCTATGTGCAAAGCACGTCGGGAGAACCGGTCTCGCGTAAGCGTACGCGTAATGTCGGTCCGGGTCGTCTCGTCCAACAATACCGCCGAACCAAAGTATGACATGCTGGTAGGCAGTATGACTTATATCTCCCACAACTCACTTGTGTTCTACTCGTGCATATAACATCAAACCATAAAACCTAGGCTCGGATGCCACTGTCGGGGAACGCAGTAATTTCAAAAAAAATTCCTACGCACACGCAAGATCATGGTGATGCATAGCAACGAGAGGGGAGAGTATGATCTACGTACCCTTGTAGATCGCAACGGAAGCGTTGACACAATGTCGTAGAGGAAGTAGTCGTACGTCTTCTTCCCGATCGGACCGATCCAAGCACCGTTACTCCGGCACCTCCGAGTTCTTAGCACACGTACAGCTCGATGACGATCCCCGGGCTCCGATCCAGCAAAGCTTCGGGGAGGAGTTCCGTCAGCACGACGGCGTGGTGACGATCTTGATGTTCTACCGACGCAGGGCTTCGCCTAAGCACTACAACGATATGATCGAGGTGGAATATGGTGGCAAGGGGCACCGCACACGGCTAAGGAACGATCTCAATGAGGTCAACTTGTGTTCTAGGGTGCCCCCTGCCTCCGTATATAAAGGATCCAGGGGGGGTGGTGCGCCGGCCTAGAGGAGGGCGCAGGAGGAGTCCTACTCCTACCGGGAGTAGGACTCCCCTCCCCGTTCCTTGTCCAACTAGGAGAGGTGGAGGGAGAATAGGAAAGGGGGGGCGCCGCCCCTCCATCCTTGTCCAATTCGGACTAGGGGGAGAGGGGGCGCGCGGCCTGCCCTGGCAGCCCCTTCCTCTTCTCCACATTAGGCCCATAAGGCCCATTAACCCCCCCCGGGGGGTTCCGGTAACCCCTCCGATACTCCGGTTTTATCCGAAACTTCTCCGGAACCCTTCCGGTGTCCGAATATAGTCATCCAATATATCAATCTTTATGTCTCGACCATTCCGAGACTCCTTGTCATGTCCGTGATCACATCCGGGACTCCGAACTAACTTCGGTACATCAAAATGCATGAACTCATAATAACTATCATCGTAACTTTAAGCGTGCGGACCCTACGGTTCGAGAACAATGTAGACATGACCGAGACACGTCTCTGGTCAATAACCAATAGCGGGACCTGGATGCCCATATTGGCTCCTACATATTCTACGAAGATCTTTATCGGTCAGACCGCATAACAACATACGTTGTTCCTTTTGTCATCGGTATGTTACTTGCCCAAGATTCGATCGTCGGTATCCAATACCTAGTTCAATCTCGTTACCGGCAAGTCTCTTTACTCGTTCCGTAATACATCATCTCACAACTAACATATTAGTTGTAATGCTTGCAAGGCTTATGTGATGTGCATTACCGAGAGGGCCCAGAGATACCTCTCCGACAATCGGAGTGACAAATCCTAATCTCGAAATACGCCAACCCAACATGTACCTTTGGAGACACCTGTAATGCTCCTTTATAATCACCCAGTTACGTTGTGACATTTGGTAGCACCCAAAGTGTTCCTCCGGCAAACGGGAGTTGCATAATCTCATAGTCATAGGAACATGTATAAGTCATGAAGAAAGCAATAGCAACATACTAAACGATCGGGTGCTAAGCTAATGGAATGGGTCATGTCAATCAGATCATTCAACTAATGATGTGACCTCGTTAATCAAATAACAACTCTTTGTTCATGGTTAGGAAACATAACCATCTTTGATTAACGAGCTAGTCAAGTAGAGGCATACTAGTGACACTCTGTTTGTCTATGTATTCACACATGTATTATGTTTCCGGTTAATGCAATCCTAGCATGAATAATAAACATTTATCATGATATAAGGAAATAAATAATAACTTTATTATTGCCTCTAGGGCATATTTCCTTCAGCCCGATGATTACTGTGATGATTTATCAATTTTGATGGTTTATGTATGGCACGCTTCAGTTATACAACCAATACAGATCACCCATTATATACTTTTTCAGTTAATAAAATGGTTCCAATGTATTTGCACTTTGCAGATGTTCAATGTCAGTATATATACACGTATAAATAATACAGTCTAAATGGCAGATAATTTCATCAAACAATATAACTTTATTGTCAACTCAGAGTTTGGTTTCTATGAAAGAACAATGGCTACAGAAAAACAATACACACCTGCTTTGCACATTAATATTTGTCATCACATTAAAGAACTACAACAATACCTTCTTGACATGAAGTCTGTAGATTCCTTGTATATGTAGTTCCAGCCTTCCAAGAGTCTTAAACATTTGTAGAGAATACGTTTAACTCAGCCTAGGACGCAGCTTCGGTGCCTTTAAGGCACCGAAGCATCGTCCAAAGCCCTAATAGTACCTTTCCTCTTCGAAACCACGATATTGACATCAATCTCTTACCATTCATCCTGCAACCAGGCACATTTAGAGGCTCAAAGTTCTACTACTGATAATCTAGTAATCCTAGATATGCAAGCTGGAACAATTTCAATTCCATTGGATTTGTAGGTCAATGCATCTCTGAGTTTCCAGCGAAAAAGACAACAGAAAAATCTAAACAGTTCGACTTTCAAGACCAATCACAGCACACCTTTTACTATGAGTGAACAAATTTGCATACATCAATTTACACTTGCTTATGGGATTATTATTTTGTGAATAAGTTTTAATGAGGTCTTCATCTAATGCGAGGATATGTCATATGAATCCAAGAGATTTACTAAAGCAGGGCAACTTGATTCTCTCTCTCTCAATTATTATCTATCTCCAAATGGAAGAACATGAGATATAATATCTGAACACTGATTTTCTCAACAACAACCAATTGGTTTACTCAACTACTCCCTCCGTTCCTAAATATAAGTCTTTTTAGAGATTCCACTATGGACTACATACAGAACAAAATTAGTGAATCTACACTCTAAAATATGTCTATATACATCCGTATGTAGTTCATATTGAAATCTCTAGAAAGACTTATATTTAAGAACGGAGGGAGTATTTGTGCAATATGATAACCCATGCATGCTTCATATTTTGTTCTAGGACATTTACATACAGCCAATTGTAGCAGAAATAAGTTGGATAGTATTTTTTTTCCTTGAACCACCGATCTGCATCCAAAGTACTTCTATCAATCAAATTTGAGAAAAAGAGAGAGTGCATATCGATAGATACATATAATTTTCTAATCACCACGGAGTCAGTTTCCTAGGTAAGAAAACACTGTCTCTACACTTTCCGCAGAAATAGAAACCGTCGAGGGCGACATGAGTGCTTGCTTACCTGTTTGTTGTTCCTAAACTAATCCTTATGTATGTATGGACTATGGAAGCAGTGAACACATCAACTTATTCCAATGCATCAGAAGTGTTTGGTTCTAACATAAAGAAAAGTTATGGAGGCTCAGTTAGGCAATAGTACAAGCTTCAATTGAAGGGAAAGCAGAGTACAGGTCGGTAACTATAGAATTATTATGCAATTGAGGAAGTCCTTCCAACTAATACATGATAGGATAGATGATAAGAATACAGTGCCGATCAATTTTCATTTAGGACCGAAAGTGAATCAGAGCCGGCGAAGCCAAACCCAACCCCTCAACTGCCCTCTTCCTCTCCTCAGGGGTCCGTGGATATCTTGATGGACAAACCTTGTCTTTGATCTCGGGATCCAAGTCACCACAGCGTCCACACATCTTTCTATCATGCAGATATATCTCTATCATATTCACTGCAGCTTCCACAACACACCTGATGTATCGCATAAAGTTGTCGTCAAGTTGTAAGCCATATATGGTAAGCTTAGCCAGATTCTTGTGCTTGAAAGCAGCGGCATATGGCTTCCACTTCACGTCTGCCTTTTCGCAGAAACCATTTTCCTTCCGAAACTCTTTGTCTGTCGCCATTATGCACCAATGATCCCATACTGTGATGCACAGCGCTTTTAGGGAGGGTGCAGCTTCAAGAATAAATGGTGTCCAACCTAAATCACATCCTTCAGGAAGATTGTCTAGATTCACATGTTGTAGTTTGCTGAGCATAGTCGTGAGCAGCTTCGGGCATTCTGGTAGAACCCAGATCTAGGATGGAAAAAAGAATACAAAGTCAGTGCAAGTTCCATATAAACTACATTCTCAACTGGCGGAGAAGACCCCCTCAAGTTACTATTGTTACATATAACCATCATATGTAAAGTGAGAAGGGACAGATATGATTCAAAAACTAATGAGTACCTTTTCACTTCTAAAATCCAGATGCAGATCGGTTATGGCAGGAACATTAGCAAGGAACATAGTTAACTCAAGAGTCTTATCCGAACTGACACCAGTTTTAGTGAGGCTCAGCTTTGAAAGCTGTGGTACAAAAGCAAAATAAAGGGGATCTTCATGAGAGTACCAACCAGTATAGCTCACCCGTTGGAGTTTGGGTAGACATATCAGCTCGATTCTCTCAAATTGCCCATAGTCAACCTCGAGCTCAACAAGTAGAGCATGTTCTACTTGGAGTACAGAATGGATCCCTGAGTCGCAATAGGTTAAATGCAGAGACTCCAAGAGCTTGCAAGTGCTGAGGATGTTGGGAATGTCCAGTTCACCAAACCTCATGTTGCGCAGCCACAGGCACCTAAGACCAGCAAATGCATCCGGACAAGCACCGATAAAATCATTGAACTGCTTCCCAAAGCGGACGAGATCATCAGGAGAGGATATCTTATAAGCCTTCTTCGTTGTGATCTCAAACTCGGCTGCGTCAACCTTCCGGGCTGCCATGGCATGGGCAACAGATTTGGCAATGGTGAGAGAGTCATCTTGCGTCAAGATAAATCTGATTCTGAGTTTGCTGATGGCGATGTCCGGGCTCCTTGTGGTCAAGATGCTATCTTTTACATGAGCCACGGCACTGTTGGTCCGGAGCAACTCGCTGGTGATGACAACACGATCATGGAGACCTGGAATGGACCTAACACTTAGGAAGATCCGCGTGAGCATGGCAGGGAGCTTCAGCATTCGCTTGGACAGGATGCGGGTCCTTATAGCGTCGAGCGTGTCTGTTGGGGAACGTAGCAGAAATTCAAAATTTTCCTACGTGTCACCAAGATCTATCTATGGAGAAACCAGCAACGAGGGGAAGGAGAGTGCATCTACATACCCTGTAGATCGCTAAGCGGAAGCGTTCAAGAGAACGGGTTGAAGGAGTCGTACTCGTCGTGATCCAAATCACCGAAGATCCTACTGCCGAACGGACGGCACCTCCGCGTTCAACACACGTACAGCCCGGTGACGTCTCCCATGCCTTGATCCAGCAAGGAGAGAGGGAGAGGTTGAGGAAGACTCCATCCAGCAGCAGCACAACGGCGTGGTGGTGGTGGAGGAGTGTGGTACTCCAGCAGGGCTTCGCCAAGCACCGCAAGCGACGAGGAGGAGAGAGGTAGGGTTGCGCCGGGGAGAGATCAAATCGTGTCACTTGGGCAGCCCAAAACCCCCACTATTTATAGGAGAAGGGGAGGAGGGTGCGCCCCCTCTAGGGTTCCCACCCCTAGGGGGCGGCAGCCCTAGATGGGATGGAGGGGGGCGGCCAAGAGGGGGAGAAGGGGGCGCGCCCTAGGGTGGGCCTTAGGCCCATCTGCGCCTAGGGTTTCCCCCTTCTCCTCCTAGTTGTGCCTTGGGCCTTGTGGGAGGCGCACGAGCCCACTCAGGGGCTGGTCCCTTCCCACTCTTGGCCCATGCAAGCCTCCGGGGCTGGTGGCCCCACTTGGTGGACCCCCGGGACCCTCCCGGTGGTCCCGGTACGTTACCGATAAACCCCGAAACTTTTCCGGTGACAAAAATAGGACTTCCCATATATAAATCTTTACCTTCGGACCATTCCAAAACTCCTCGTGACGTTCGTGATCTCATCCGGGACTCCGAACAACATTCAGTAACCACATACAAACTTCCTTTATAACCCTAGCGTCATCGAACCTTAAGTGTGTAGACCCTACGGGTTCGGGAACCATGCAGACATGACCGAGACGTTCTCTGGTCAATAACCAACAGCGGGATCTGGATACCCATGTTGGTTCCCACATGTTCCACGATGATCTCATCGGATGAACCACGATGTCGAGGATTCGATCAATCCCGTATACAATTCCCTTTGTCTAGCGGTATTGTACTTGCCCGAGATTCGATCGTTGGTATCCCGTTACCTTGTTCAATCTCGTTACCGGCAAGTCTCTTTACTCGTTCCGTAACACATCATCCCATGATCAACTCCTTGATCACATTGTTCACATTATGATGATGTCCTACCAAGTGGGCCCAGAGATACCTCTCCGTCACACGGAGTGACAAATCCCAGCCTCGATTCGTGCCAACCCAACAGACACTTTCGGAGATACCTGTAGTGTACCTTTATAGCCACCCAGTTATGTTGTGACATTTGGCACACCCAAAGTATTCCTATGGTATCCGGGAGTTGCACAATCTCATGGTCTAAGGAAATGATACTTGACATTAGAAAAGCTTTAGCATACGAACTGCACGATCTTTGTGCTAGGCTTAGGATTGGGTCTTGTCCATCACATCATTCTCCTAATGATGTGATCCTGTTATCAACAACATCCAATGTCCATGGTCAGGAAACCGTAACCATCCATTGATCAACGAGCTAGTCAACTAGAGGCTTACTAGGGACATGGTGTTGTCTATGTATCCACACATGTATCTGAGTTTCCTATCAATACAATTATAGCATGGATAATAAATGATTATCATGAATAAGGAAATATAATAATAACCAATTTATTATTGCCTCTAGGGCATATTTCCAACAGTCTCCCACTTGCACTAGAGTCAATAATCCAGTTCACATCGATATGTGATTAACACTCAAGGTCACATCCCCATGTGACTAACACCCAAAGAGTTCTGGGTTTGATCATGTTATGCTTGTGAGAGAGGTTGTAGTCTACGGGTGTGCAACATTCAGATTCGTATGTATGTCATCTTGCGGATGCAGCTACTACGCTATATTTGGAGCCATTTCAAATAACTGTTCTACTATACAAATCCGGTATCTCTACTTAGAGCTATCCGGATAGGTGTTAAGCTTGCATCGATGTAACTCTTTACGTCGAACTCTTTATCACCTCCATAACCGAGAAACATATCCTTATTTCTCTAAGGATAATTTTGACCGCTATCTGGTGATCTACTCCTAGATCATCTTTGTACCCTCTTGCCAGACATGTGGCAAGGCACACATCAGGTGCGGTACTTAGCATGGCATACCGTATAGAGCCTATGACAAAAGCATAGGGGACGACCTTCGTCCTTCCTCTTTCTTCTGTCGTGGTCGAGCTTTAAGTCTTAACTTCATACCTTACAACTCAGGCAAGAACTCCTTCTTTGGCTGATCCATCTTGAACACCTTCAAGATCATGTCAAGGTATGTTCTCATTTGAAAGTACCATTAAGCGTTTTTGATCTATCCTTATAGATCTTGATGCTTAATGTTCAAGTAGCTTAATCCAGGTTTTCCATTGAAAAACACCTTTCAAATGACCCTATATGCTTTCCAGAAATTCTACGTCATTTCTGATCAACAATATGTCAACAACATATATTCATCAAAAATTCTATAGTGCTCCCACTCACTTCTTTGGAAATACAAGTTTCTCATAAACTTTGTATACACCCAAAATCTTTGATCATCTCATCAAAGCATACATTCCAACTCCTAGATGCTTACTCTAGTCCTTAGAAGGATTGCTGGAGCTTTGCATACTTATTAGCATCTTTCAGGATTGACAAAACCTTCCGGTTGTATCACATACAACCTTTCCTCAAGAAAATCGTCGAGGAAACAATGTTTTGACATCCTATCTGCAAGATTTCATAAATAATGCAGTAATCGCTAATATAATTCCAACAGACTCTTAGCATCACTACGAGTGAGAAAGTCTCATCATAGTCAACTCCTTGAACTTGTCGGAAAAAATCTTAACGACAAGTCAAGCTTTCTTAATGGTGATACTTACCATCATTGTCCGTCTTCATTTTAAAATCCATCTGTACTCAACAGCCTTACGACCATCGAGCCGTTCTGCCAAAGTCTACACTTTGTTTTCATACATGGATCCTCTCTCGGATTTTATGGCCTCGAGCCATTTATCGGAATCCGGGCCCACCATCGCTTCTCCATAGCTCGTAGGTTCATTGTTGTCTAGCAACATGACTTCCAAGACAGGATTACGTACCACTCTGAAGTAGTACACATCCTTGTCATCCCACGAGGTTTGTTAGTGACTTGATCTGAAGTTTCATGATCACTATCATAAGCTTCCACTTCAATTGGTGTAGGTGCCACAGGAACAACTTCCTGTGCCCTGCCACACACTAGTTGAAGAGACGGTTCAATAACCTCATCAAGTCTCCACCATCCTCCCACTCAATTCTTTCGAGAGAAACTTTTCCTCGAGAAAGGACCCGATTCTAGAAACAATCCCTTATTGCTTTCGGATCTGAGACAGGAGGTATACCCAACTGTTTTGGGTGTCCTATGAAGATGCATTTATCTGCTTTGGGTTCAAGCTTATCAGCCTGAAACTTTTTCACATAAGCGTCGCAGCCCCAAACTTTTAAGAAATGACAGCTTAGGTTTCTCTAAACCATAGTTCATACGGTGTCATCTCATCGGAATTACGTGGTGCCCTATTTAAAGTGAATGTGGTTTTCTCTAATGCCTAACCCATAAACTATCGTGGTAATTCGATAAGAGACATCATGGTATGCATCATATCCAATAGGGTGCAATTATGATGTTCGGACACACCATCACACTATGGTGTTCCAGGCTGTATTAGTTGTGAAACAATTTCCACAATGTCTTAATTCTGTGCCAAACTCGTAATTCAGATATTCATCTCTATGATCATATCATAGATCTTTTATCCTCTTGTCACGATGATCTTTCAACTTCACCCTGAAATTACTTGAACCTTTCAATAATTCAGACTCATGATTCATCAAGTAAATATACTCAACATCTACTCAAATCATCTGTGAAGTAAGAACATAACGATATCCACTACACGCCTCAGCACTCATTGGACTGCACACATCAAAATGTATTACTTCCAACAAGTTGCTTTCTAGTTCCACTTTACTGAAAACGAGGCTTTCAGTAATCTTGCCCATGTGGTATGATTTGCATGTCTCAAGTGATTCAAAACCAAGTGAGTCCAAACGGTCCATTTGCATGGAGTTTCTTCATGCATATACACCAATAGACATGGTTCGCATGTCTCAAACTCTTCAAAACGAGTGAGCCCAAAGATCCATCAACATGGAGCTTCTTCATGCGTTTTATACCGATATGACTTACGTGGCAGTGCCACAAGTAGGTGGTACTATCTTACTATCTTATATCTTTTGGCATGAACATGTGTATCACTGCGATCGAGATTCAACATACCATTCATTTTAGGTGCAAGACCATTGAAGGTATTATTCAAATAAACAGAGTAACCATTATTCTCCTTCAATGAATAACCGTATTGTGACAGACATAATCCAATCATGTCTATGCTCAACGCAAGCACCAATCTCGATGGTAGAGGGAGCGTGCGATGCTTGATCACATCAAGCTTGGGAAAAACTTCCAACACATATCGCCAGCTCACCTTTAACTAGTCTCCGTTTACTCCGCAGCTTTTTATTTCGAGTTTACTAACATTTAGCAACCGAACCGGTATCTAATACCATGGTGCTACTAGGAGTACTAGTAAAGTACACATTAACACAATGTATATCCAATATACTTCTATCGACTTTGCCAGCCTTCTCATCTACCAAGTATCTAGGGTAATTCTGCTCCAGTGGTTGTTCCCCTTATTACAGAAGCACTTAGTCTCGGGTTTGGGTTCAACCTTGGGTTTCTTCACTAGAGCAGCAGCTGATTTGCCGTTTCATGAAGCATCCCTTTTTGCCCTTGCCCTTCTTGAAACTAGTGGTTTCACCAACCATCAACAATTGATGCTCCTTCTTGATTTCTACTTTTGTGGTGTCAAACATCGCGAATATCTCAAGGATCATCATATATGTCCCTGATATATTATAGTTCATCACGAAGCTCTAGCAGCTTGGTGGTAATCACTTCGGAGAAAGATCACTATCTCATCTGGAAGATCAACTCCCACTCGATTCAAATGATTGTTGTACTCAGACAATCTGAGCACAAGCTCAACAATTGAGCTTTTCTCCCTTAGTTTGCAGGCTAAGAAATCGTCGGAGGTCTTATACCTCTTGACGTGGGCACGAGCCTGAAATCCCAATTTCAGCCCTCGAAACATCTCATATGTTTCGCGACGTTTCAAAACGTCTTCGGTGCCTCAACTCTAAACCGTTTAACTGAACTATCACGTAGTTATCAAAATGTGTATGTCAGATGTTCGCAACATCCACAGACGACGTTCGAGGTTCAGCACACTGAGCGGTGCATTAAGGACATAAGCCTTCTATGAAGCAATGAGGACAATCCTCAATTTACGGACCTAGTCCGCATAATTGCTACTATCAACTTTCAACTAAATTTTCTCTAGGAACATATCTAAACAGTAGAACTAAAGCGCGAGCCACGACATAATTTGCGAAGACCTTTTGACTATGTTCAGGATAATTAAGTTCATCTTATGAACTCCCACTCAGATAGACATCCCTCTAGTCATCTAAGTGATTACATGATCCGAGTCAACTAGGCCGTGTCCGATCATCACGTGAGACGGACTAGTCATCATCGGTGAACATCTTCATGTTGATCGTATCTACCATACGACTCATGCTCGACCTTTCGGTCTCTTGTGTTCCGAGGCCATGTCTGTACATGCTAGGCTCGTCAAGTCAACCTAAGTGTTTCGCGTGTGTAAATCTATCTTACACCCGTTGTATGTGAACTTTAGATCTATCACACCCGATCATCACGTGGTGCTTCGAAACAACGAGCTGTCGCAACGGTGCACAGTTAGGGGGAACACTTTCTTGAAATTTTAATGAGGGATCATCTTATTTACTACCGTTGTTCTAAGCAAATAAGATGCATAAACATGATAAACATCACATGCAATCAAATAATAGTGACATGATATGGACAATATCATATAGCTCCTTTGATCTCCATCTTGGGGCTCCATGATCATCTTGTCACCGGCATGACACCATGATCTCCATCATCGTGTCTCCATGAAGTTGTCTCGCCAACTTATTACTTCTACTACTATGGCTACCGGTTAGCAATAAAGTAAAGTAATTACATGGCGTTGTTCAATGACACGCAGGTCATACAATAAATAAAGACAACTCCTATGGCTCCTGCCGGTTGTCATACTCATCGACATGCAAGTCGTGATTCCTATTACAAGAACATGATCAATCTCATACATCACATATCATTCATCACATTCTTCTTGGCCATATCACATCACATAGCATACCCTGCAAAAACAAGTTAGACGTCCTCTAATTGTTGTTTGCATGTTTTACGTGGCTGCTATGGGTTTCTAGCAAGAACGTTTCTTACCTGCGCAAAAACCACAACGTGATATGCCAATTGCTATTTACCTTTCATAAGGACCCTTTTCATCGAATCCGATTCGACTAAAGTGGGAGAGACAGACACCCGCTAGCCACCTTATGCAACTAGTGCATGTCATTCGGTGGAACCAGTCTCACGTAAGAGTACATGTAAGGTCGGTCCGGGCCGCTTCATCCCACAATGCCGCTGAATCAAGATTGGACTAGTAACGGTAAGCATATTGAACAAAATTAACGCCCACAACTACTTTGTGTTCTACTCGTGCATAGAAACTATGCATAGACCTAGCTCATGATGCCACTGTTGGGGAACGTAGCAGAAATTCAAAATTTTCCTACGTGTCACCAAGATCTATCTATGGAGAAACCAGCAACGAGGGGAAGGAGAGTGCATCTACATACCCTTGTAGATCGCTAAGTGGAAGCATTCAAGAGAACGGGTTGAAGGAGTCGTACTCGTCGTGATCCAAATCACCAGAGATCCTAGTGCCGAACGGACGGCACCTCCGCGTTCAACACACGTACAGCCCGGTGACGTCTCCCATGCCTTGATCCAGCAAGGAGAGAGGGAGAGGTTGAGGAAGACTCCATCCAGCAGCAGCACAACAGCGTGGTGGTGGTGGAGGGGCGTGGTACTCCAGCAGGGCTTCGCCAAGCACCGCAAGAGACGAGGAGGAGAGAGGTAGGGCTGCGCCAGGGAGAGATCAAATCGTGTCACTTGGGCAGCCCCAAACCCCCACTATTTATAGGAGAAGGGGAGGAGGGTGCGCCCCCTCTAGGGTTCCCACCCCTAGGGGGCGGCAGCCCTAGATGGGATGGAGGGGGGGCGGCCAAGAGGGGGAGAAGGGGGCGCGCCCTAGGGTGGGCCTTAGGCCCATCTGCGCCTAAGGTTTCCCCCTTCTCCTCCTAGCTGCGCCTTGGGCCTTGTGGGAGGCGCACCAGCCCACTCAGGGGCTGGTCCCTTCCCACTCTTGGCCCATGCAAGCCTCCGGGGCTGGTGGCCCCACTTGGTGGACCCCCGGGACCCTCCCGGTGGTCCCGGTACATTACCGATAAACCCCGAAACTTTTCCGGTGACCAAAACAGGACTTCCCATATATAAATCTTTACCTCCGGACCATTCCGAAACTCCTCGTGACGTCCGGGATCTCATCCGGGACTCCGAACAACATTCGGTAACCACATACAAACTTCCTTTATAACCCTAGCGTCATCGAACCTTAAGTGTGTAGACCCTACGGGTTCGGGAACCATGCAGACATGACCGAGACGTTCTCTGGTCAATAACCAACAGCGGGATCTGGATACCCATGTTGGTTCCCACATGTTCCACGATGATCTCATCGGATGAACCATGATGTCGAGGATTCGATCAATCCCGTATACAATTCCCTTTGTCTAGCGGTATTGTACTTGCCCGAGATTCGATCGTCGGTATCCCGATACCTTGTTCAATCTCGTTACCGGCAAGTCTCTTTACTCGTTCCGTAACACATCATCCCGTGATCAACTCCTTGATCACATTGTGCACATTATGATGATGTCCTACCGAGTGGGCCCAGAGATACCTCTCCGTCACATGGAGTGACAAATCCCAGTCTCGATTCGTGCCAACCCAATAGACACTTTCGGAGATACCTGTAATGTACCTTTATAGCCACCCAGTTACGTTGTGACGTTTGGCACACCCAAAGTATTCCTACGGTATCCGGGAGTTGCACAATCTCATGGTCTAAGGAAATGATACTTGACATTAGAAAAGCTTTAGCATACGAACTACACGATCTTTGTGCTAGGCTTAGGATTGGGTCTTGTCCATCACATCATTCTCCTAATGATGTGATCCCGTTATCAACGACATCCAATGTCCATGGTCAGGAAACCGTAACCATCTATTGATCAACAAGCTAGTCAACTAGAGGCTTACTAGGGACATGGTGTTGTCTATGTATCCACACATGTATCTGAGTTTCCTATCAATACAATTATAGCATGGATAATAAACGATTATCATGAACAAGGAAATATAATAATAACCAATTTATTATTGCCTCTAGGGCATATTTCCAACAGTGTCCACCCTGTCAAGAATGTTAAGCAGAAGGTCATTGGGCAGATTGCTATGCATGTCTCCGTTGCCAGCGGCGTCTTTGTTGCGAGTTGCTTTCCTCATTGCATTTTGCGGGAATAACAACAAAAAAGAGCCTCTTGAAGATTAACTGTTAGAAGGGAGAGAGGGATTGGTGGAATAGTCATTGTATTGCTTGAGCCTCATGGGCATATATATAAGAGTACATGATCTACTTGGAGTACAAGGCAAGCCAGAATATTTCCTAGTCTAACCTATATTTCCTAATACAATCACGTTACTCAACATCCCCCCGCAGTCACAACGGTAGCGACGCAGACGGTGAGACTGGAGAAGAATCCGAAGGCAAGCCGACGGACACCCCCCCCCCCACAGTTGTAACGGTCAACACATCGCGGAGTCATGGCTGGAGTGGAAACCAACGAGGTTGCTCAAGCAAGCGGTAGCCCTTTGTGCCATTTGTCGATGTAGCCGAGAGCGTGGGTGGTGGAGCCGTGGTCGAGGTAGCAGTGCGACGAATGTCGTGGTCGATGTCGAGTCAGGGTGGCCGGTGTCGAGGAAGTCGCCGTGGAGCCGCGGGCGCAAGAGGGCGCCGAGTTAGCATGGGCGCAGTGGTGTCGAAGTAGGGGTGCGCCGGGAAGAAAATGTTGTTGACGACGCGTCGTGGCGGGTTTGCCAAGCCCGGGGACACATCGTGGACGAAGGAACGCACCGGTGTTGCCAGCACCAGGCATGCGTAGACGGACGAAGACGAAGTTGATGAAGCGCCGACCAGGCATGCCAGGCCCGGGGACACGTCGTGGATGAAGGCACGCATCGGTGTTGCCAGCACTGGGCATGCGTAGACGAGGGACCTGCATGAGCTGTACGCCATGTCGGAGAAGTCAGAGGGGCCAGCAGAGAAGAACTCGACGACGATTGCGGCGCCCATCGACGCGGTGCCGATGTCACCAATGGTGGTCGGAGTAGACGAAGTGGTCGAGGTAGATGACGACGACGCTGGCGACGGGCTAGTGCTGGACGAAGACGAACGGGCAGGACGGGTGGCGGCGGCAGCTACGGAGGTAGCCGCGGCGGCGGCCAAAGAAGAGCGGCGGCGGCGGCCTGACGGCGGTGGCGGCTAGGTTAGAAGTGCGACGGCGGTGCTCGAAGTAGGCGAAGAACCCTGACAGCGTGACGAAGACCGACGCGGACGGTGGCGTTCCCGCGCCAAGGAAGACGGTGTGGCGCATACCACGGGAGGTCGACGCGCGGTGACGGCGGAGCTGACCGCGGGCCGCGGCGCTACGGCTCGAAGGGGCGACGCAACGGCGGTGCGCGAGTCGGTGCAGCCGCGGGGATGGCCTCGGGGCGGCGGCGTGGACCGCGTATCGCAGCACTACGGGCCGAAGGGGCGACGCAGCGGCGACGCACGAGTCGATGCAGCCACGAGGAGAACCATGGGGCGGCGGCGCTGCAGCCCGACGGGGCGACGCAGCGGCAGCCCGATGCTCGATCGGTGGAGAGGCGCGCTGAACTCGGGGACGATCTTCACGGGACCTGCGGAGGCGCGCATAGCCGACGAGCCAGGTCGGTCGCGCGGCGTAGATGAGACGGATCGCGGCGGCGAGCGGGTGATCAAGCCGATCGCGCACGAGGTCGGGGACGCCTATAATATCCTTCTAAAATTTTATTTATATTTTATACGGATATATTACAAAAACTTAAATTTATTTAAGAAAGTAAAAACAGAAAATTTAAAAATGTGTCAGCACAGTTTTTAAAAATGCTGATAACTTACAAAAACGATATTTGTAGCAATGAAAAAATGTTGCCACATTTCAAAAAAAATGTATGCAAATTTTTTGAAACATATATGTGCGTACAATGTAATAAAAATCATAATGGAAAAAAATGTGTCATACCATTAAAATATGTACATGACATTTTATGATAATATTACCGCGTTTTAAAAAGTTAGTGAGATTTAAAAAATATTATATACAATGTCAAAAATGTTCGCGTGGGTTAATTTTTTTATTTGCATTAAAAATATACATGAAATTTTAAATAAATAATAGCGAGTATCAAAAATAATGTCCATGGAATTTTCAAAAATATATATACAATGTATAAAAAATGTTTGCATAGTTTAAGAAGATGTTTATTTTCATTAAAAATGTACAGCTAGTATTTGAAAAATGATACCGTGTATTGGAAAAAGTGTTCATAAACATGTATTTAAAAAATATCATACTTGAAAAATGTCTAACATTTATCATAAATATGTTTCTTGTGTGCTGTAAAAATTTACATTGTATAGCTATAAAAAAATAGATATGACTATATGAGTTAAGAAATGATGATAAAAACAACAAAGAAACAAAGAAGAAAAGCAAAAAGTTAAAGAAAACAAAGAAAACAAAGAAAACCCAAAGTATAACAAAGGAAAAATAAAAGCCAACGAGAAACAAAGAAAACCAAGTAAAATGAAGAGAAAAAAGAAACCAAATAAAGCGATGAAAAAACAAACTCAATGAGATGAAGAAAAAAACTGAGTAAAGCTACAGCGATGGACAGCTACAAGCAAGCGTGCCGACTACCGCGGTAAATGGGCCTGCCCGCTAGCAGTCGCCCGTAGCTTTAGAGCGCTCGTAGCTTACCCCAAAACAGAACACTGAATTTGTCCGTAGACCAGTAGTTACCAGTTCGCAAATACGAATAAGAGAGACACCAATTCAATCATATACATCAATGTGCTTTATGTAACTAAAAAATAATTTTCACGCTGGCTTCCGCCATCAGACACACATTTCGCCATGCACGACACACACACATTTCCCCAACCATGTAAGCACACACATACATGCATACAACACCTTCCGCCATCAGCCATCAAGCATGGTTGCACGCACACACCTTTCGCCATCAATCATGCATGCAAACACGGATGGCCGGACTCACGCTAAGCACCCCTGGTTTGCTTTCAGCTAAGCACCCCTGGTTTGCTTTCAGTTTGCAAACAAACAGACATCCATATCAGTTTGCAGACTGATAGGATACCACGCTGGATGACAAACTATGTCTGAAAAATTACATTCGAACATATGTGGGTCCAAGTTGAAGATGCTCTAATAACCTTCACTGTAGGACCGCGATAGTCATCCCCGCTAATCTTTTTCTGTCACGTTACTAAAGACGCCCCATAATCGCCCATTGTTTTTTACACAGCAACAAATCCCGTCAACGTGAACATTTTGAACTAAATTGTCATCACACTGTTAATCAAATTTTATCTATTCCCAGTTCCAAATTTCAGTGAGATAAACCTCTTGCACAATTATCTGAAAAACATACTCCCTCCGTATAATGATCTAAATGCTCTAATATTTCTTTACAGAGGAGTAGAAGTTATCAAAAATCCAAAAAGAATAGGACACCACAACTCACAACCAGAAACATACTGCAGATTTCACCAAACAATGTACTTACAAGCCTTGAATGCGGACATACTTACACCACATATCACAGCGCCTGATTTATATAGTGCACCGTTCAGTATTATTATTTATATACAAACGGTTGCAAGAGTTTAACAATGCGAAGTACGCACAACAGTCTCCGGCATCCACCGACATCATTAGAAGTTCATCGTCATTTACATGTAAATTTGCAAGCGATAGCACCCCCGCTATCTGAATCTGTACAGTAGATGACGAGCACCGGCAGCTCTACAACTCAACTGTACAAAGAGCTGCTGTTCTGAAATCGATGGGCACACTGACGGGGGGATATGTGGTGAACACTCTCCATTTCCTTACCAGCGGGTTATAAACCTGAAACTCCAAAGCCAGCCTCTTCTTTAACTGCCTCCGAGGATGGAGGGTTTCGGCAGGAAGTTTGGCAGATTTAAGCACATGCAGTTCACCGTTCAATGATACGAAGCCACACAGCTCAGTCTCTGGGATCTTTCTCCTCAAAGTAGCCTCCTTCGACCACCCGTTTGAAGCAAAGTCATACCTGCACCAAACAACATTCAGAACTCAGAAGTAGATACATGGCATACATGCACTTGACTAGATAGAATGGCTTGCAGGTTACAGATAAGACATATTACAAACATTGTATGAAATCAAACTGAATGGTAAAAGAACTTACGCATGCTCTACAAAAAAAAAGGAAAACTATACGAACGTTTGCAGTTTGCTACTAAGATGGATAAGCCCTTCAGTAAGAACTGAAAGATTGATATATTAGAAGGTGACAGAACCCTACATGATTCTGATAATAATATTTTTAAGGTAAATTTTGGCTCTCATGTCAGCATTTCAATTCAGGGAATAAAATTTTGTTAAAGTCTACAGCCTTTTGATACAAAAGTTACATTTGCATAGATCAAAGCAACAAAAAGCCCACCCTTAAGACAAAATTGGCCCCTGGACTCTCCACTTGAATTGCATTTGCTGAATACAGTACTACTACCTCCATTCCAAAATATAAGACCTTTTGGTAGGCTAGTTTAGCCTACCAAAACCTCTTATGTTTCGGAATGGAGGCAGTACTAAACACTGGTCATTTGCCATAACACATTGACCAATCCAAACTGTATGTAACCTCACGCATTCCAGATAGTTGGAGGGATTTATGCATCAGCTTTATGTATATAGCATGCCTGAGGCCACTGCTTGGTAGACTCAGTGCAGTTCCAAATGGCAAACAACCTTTTATACCCTTCTCTCCCAAGAAATCTGTTGCAACATCTCTCTCAAGAAAACATTGCCACATTTGACAATTGGAAAGTCAGCAATATTCTACAATATTTTAATCCATGAAATTTATATGCGTACAAGCTTTTGGCACAATGTGATACTTTTACTTCCTAATAACAAAGTAAGGAAGCACATTAAATTATTCAAGAATGTATTTGCCCATGCACAAGTTAATCTCCAGTTACAGAAAATATTGTTCATTCCATTTAGACCTTTCTGTCACATATGGCAGCTATAATTATCAGAACTAGTGTCGGGTATCATTTGCATGCAAAAGTTAACTGTTTAATATTAACTAATCAATTACTCCCTCCGTCTCAAAATAAGTGACTCGACTTTAAACTAACTTTGTACTAAAGCTAGTTCAAAGTTGAGTCACTTATTTTGGGACGGAGGGAGTATTTGTCTATGGTATACTAATTGCCCCGCCTCAACATATGTTAGCAAGACCAACAAACTCTTTCTTTGTCAACAAAATCGTACATTTAACGTGCACCCACTTAACTGAGAATTACTTGCAATTGCCATCAGTAACATGTCTACAAAATGTAAACAGGATTGTCCAAAATAAGATCAGGACAGCAGCTATGAAAACCCCATGACTCTATTGAAGAAACACTGTCCAACAAAAATGCAACACAGATATATAGATAAGCACCATAACGCCATATATTTGACTATAACGGATCACACATTTGTATTTAGAACCTCTAAAGAGATGCTTGCCAGTCAGCCTCCATTATTAGCATTCACCGTCCTTTCATTTGCTCTTAACGATCCAAGATATGCTTAATTTTGTGTGTTGCAAACGCGCAAGGAGAACACAATGCCAGATACAAGTAAGGTACTTCCAATGGGAATGCCAATCGAGCTCTTGCTATCATCTGTGGGTTTGCGGTTGTTAGGGAAATAGCAACTTGTATTCCCATGGGGCCATAGGCCAGCATATATAAACATACATGTGAGGAAAATATGCAGACAGCCCCTTGTACAACAGGGAAAATACGAAGGCTATACACGGCTATAAATATAACTCAACAGCGGCGTTCATGGGGCGGTCTCTGGTCAGGCCTTGGTGAAGCTCTCTACACTCCAGTAGGGTGTGACTGCATGCGGATGCTCTCCTAATCTCCATTACTCCATGTGTTTGGTGTACTAAGGCATTCTTCTTCAGGAGAAGCATCTTTCTATGTCACAAGCTTCTCGGTGTCTCAGGTGGTATATAAACAGTTGGTACATAATAAATACTTACACTGGAAAACAATGTCTCAGGTGACAGTAAAGGCTATGAAGTATGAACTCGCCTTTTTGGAAAGGTTTGGTCAGGGTCAAGGATGACTTTTTTGCAGGGGATTGTTTTCTGTTGGCATGACCCACGTACGAGGTTTTGGGAAGACACTTGGTTAGGAGACACACAGCCCAGTCATCAATACCTGTCCCTGTACAAACATCATCATCATTATCAACAACAACAAAGCCTTTAGTCCCAAACAAGTTGGGGTAGGCTAGAGCTGAAACCCATAAGATCTCGCAACCAACTCATGGTTCTGGCACATGGATAGCTAGCTTCCACCCACCCCTATCCATGCCTAGTTCTCCGGTGATATTGCTGTCTTTCAGATCTCTCTTTACGGACTCCTCCAATGTTCTACCTCGACCTCTCTTGCATTATCAGCACGCTTTTGCAGTCCGCTATGCATTGGAGCTTCTGGAGGCATGCACTGAATATGCCCAAACCATCTAAGACGATATTGGACAAGCTTCTCTTCAATCGGTGCTACCCCAACTCATCCCGTATATCATCATTCTGGACCCGATCCTTTCTTGTGTGGCCACACATCCATCTCAACATGCGCATCTCTGCTACACCTAACTGTTGAACATGTCACCTTTTAGTCAGCCAACACACAGCGTCATACAACATTGCGTGTCAAATCGTCGTCCTATAGAACTTACCTTTTAGCTTTTGTGGCACTCTCTTATCACAGAGAACACCAGAAGCTTGGCGCCACTTCATCCATCCGGCTTTGATTTGATGGCTCACATCTTCATCGGTATCACCATCCTTCTGCAGCAATGACCTCAAATATCGAAAGGTGTCCTCCTAAGGTGCCAACTGCCCATCAAGGCTAACCTTCTCCTCCTCATGCCTAGTAGTACCGAAACCGCACCTCATGTACTCTATTTTAGCTCTACTAAGCCTAAAACCTTTCAATTCCAAGGTTTGCCTCCATAGCTCTAACTTTCTATTAACCCCCATCTGACTATCATTGACTAGCACCACATCATCCACAAAGAGCATACACCATGAGATATCTCCTTGTATGTCCCTTGTGGCCTCATCCATCACCAAAGCAAAAAGATAAGGGCTCAAAGCTGACCCAGGGTGTAGTCCTATTTTAATCGGGAAGTCATCGGTGTCGCCATCACTTGTTCTAACACTTGTCACCACATTATCATACATGTCCTTGATGAGGGTAATGTACTTTGTTGAGACTATGTGTTTCTCCAAGGCCCACCACAGGACATTCCGCAGTATCTTAACATAGGCCTTCTCCAAGTCAATGAACACCATATGTAGGTCCTTCTTTTGCTCCCTGTATCTCTTCATAAGCTGTCGTACCAAGAAAATGGCTTCCATGGTTGACCTCCCAAGCATGAAACCAAACTGATTTTTGGTCACACTTGTCATTCTTCTTAAGCGGTGCTCAATGACTCTTTCCCATAGCTTCATTCTATGGTTCATCAACTTAATTCCACGGTAACTAGTACAACTTTGAACATCCCCCTTGTTCTTGAAGATTGGTACTAATATACTCTGCCTCCATTCTTCTGGCATCTTGTTTGCCCGAAAAATGAGGTTGGAAAGCTTAGTTAGCCATACTATCACTATCTCTCCATCTCTCCGAGGCCTCTCCACCCCTCAATGGGGATACAATCAGGGCCCATCGCCTTGCCTCCTTTCATCCTTTTCAAAGCCTCCCTAACCTCAAATTTCTGGATTCGCCACACAAAACGCCTGCTGGTATCATCAAAAGAATCATCTAGTTGAATGGTAGAGCTTTCATTCTCTTCATTGAACAGCTTCTTGAAGTACTCCCGCCATCTATGCTTAAGGAATATGGGTGGATGAAGACGAGGACATTGCTTTGATCATGATGGTGCACATGGAGAAGAATAAGCAGTCAAAGCATGGTGGTTCTGTTGTCGGACATGAGGTGATTCGTAAGAGGAAGCAATATGGGCACCATAGATTGATGGTTAATTATTTTGGTCCAAATCCGGTGTATCCAGAGCAATACTGCCGGTTCAGGATGGCTCTGGATTTGTTCCTCCACATTGCCAACTGTGTGAAGCAACATGATCAATTCTTTGAGCAAAGGAGGAATTGCATCGGAGATCTTGGACATAGCACTATCCAAAAGGTGATTGCGGCATTGCGCATGATGGCATATGGTATTCCTGCAGATTCGATTGATGATCACTTGGCAATGGGAGAGAGCACTTCCATCAAGTGTGTGAAGCAATTTGCAAAGGTGGTGGTTGAAGTGTTTGGGCCAGAGTATCTGAGAGCACCTAATGCTCAAGACACTCGGAGACTTTTGAAGATGAAAAAAGCACGTAGGTTTCCAGTATGGTCGACTCAATTGATTGCATGCACTAGAAGTGGAAGAACTGCCCTGCGGCATGGCATGGACAGATCAAAAGACATGTGATGGATGTCACCATCATTCACGAAGCCATGGCCAATCAGGAGACATGGTTTTGGCATGCATATTTTGGGATGCCCACATCTTGCAACGACATCAATGTGCTCCATCTATCACCACTCTTTGGGGAATCACCACCGGCGTAGTTTCAAGCAAATGGCCTCACATACAACATGGGCTACTACCTAGCGGATGGAATATATCGGAACTAGCCAACCTTGCGAAGCCAATTATAAGCCCCCAAGGTAAGAAAGAACTTCAATTCCATAATGCTCAAGCAGCTGCTAGGAAAGATGTGGAGAGGGCATTCAGGATTTTGCGAGCCCAGTTTGCTATTGTGCGAGGACCGGCTATGTTTTGGGATCAAGAAATCCTTTGGCACATTATGACAGCCGCCCTGATCATGTACAACATGATCATTGAGCATGAGCATGCGAAAGATTTGGATTACTCCTATGAATTGATCGGAAAGCCGATGCATCCGCGTAGAAGGGAAGACCATATCCGACGCTTTCTTCAAGTTTACCATGACATTTGAGATGCGGATACTCACGAAGATCTTCAAAGAGATCTCATCGAGCAGTGGTGGACATGGAATGGGCAACAAGACGACTAGTCCTACCTCTATGTTTCATGTCATGTGTGATGAACAATTTGTGTTGAATTGGATGTTGTGGAGCTATGTAATAATTAAGTACTATTTGTGTTTTATTTGTTTTGGATTAATTTGGCATGACTTTGATATTATTTGTTTTGGATATATTGTGTTGAACATGCTTTAAAATGTTTGATAGTTGAAGACGGCCAAATTTTTAGGGCACCACTGTCACGGCAGAAAATTTTCTGGTGCCCAAAAACCTTCTCTCTCCTGCCCTAAAACCATTTTTGGGCACCAGCTTTTACATCACCTGTAGGAGATGCTCTAACATTTTACACGGCACTTCTGAACAGTTTTAGACTTGCTTCTCTAGTAGACCACAGTATAGGTTCGGTACTTCCAAGCAAATCCACCCACTACCTCCGAGTTGTGCCTTTGGCATTTCTGCACAGTTTTCAATTGAGAACTGATTTGTCAACTACGATACTAACGAGACATTGGCTTTACCCGGTACTTCCAGCCAGTTCTATACACGCAGAAATGAGCCACATTTTTGCTGTCTGAAGCCACCTTAGCCCGAGGGCCCCTCTTTATATATGACACGGCCAGGCCCATTACTGTAAGAGGGGTCCTGGTGGACGAACACGAAGAGGAGGGTCAACGGGAGAAAATAAGAAGGCACAATACTTCGTCAGCAATGTCTAGCACGGTCCCAAAGAATGACACCCTGTAGCCTAGAAGCTCCTGTACAACACGAACTTGAATGGAAGTCTTATCACATTATGGTGATGAGTACGTATCAGAGTTGAATACTTAGGCGATCCAATAGCATTCTAATCTCATCGTGCAAGCAGTAATAATTATCCTCTCCCCCAATTCTCTCGATCTACCATGATTATCCCTCTCATTGCTATCACAGCATGCCAACACCAATTAGCCAGACTGGACGTCAACATTTGACGGTAGAATATCCACAAATATCACAGCAAGCCCCCAAAACAACTGCATTGAAGGAAGTTGCTAAAATGTGCACCAATGTATCCATGTATCAAACATATGATGTTAACAAGGCAATAATCTATTATGTAGTTGTGAATAAAAATTTCTATGAATCTGGTCAAATTTTCATTGTAAATATGGCTTCCTTTGTTATAAGAACAGCTAAATCTTATCTGGCCGCTACAGGAGCAACTGTTAGTGGTCATTATGGAGAAATCCTTTACAAGGGAGATAGGTTAGTCATGTTTATATATGAAAAATCAAGATCTAGAGACATAAAGCAAGGTCTTTCCAAAAGTGGAACAAATCTTTGAAGCACGTTCAATTGGGGATTGGGGGTTGGAATAAGATTATACCGAGAATTCTTGGGGTCCCTTGGGATTGTTGTTTGGAGTTGTGCTAACACAGACAACTAGACAAGACTATGTTATCTTCTACTCCCTCTGTCCCATAATGTAAGACATTTTTTGGCACTAGTGTAGTGTCAAAAAACTTCTTATATTATGGGACGGAGGGAGTAACATGAAAATCATCTGATGCAAACTTAGTGTGCAAGTTAGGCTGGCACTCCCCAAAGTTCTAAATAATCTGATTCATTTTTAGTTCAGTGCTCGCGGTGTTTGCCATTTTGTCATCTAGTGAATGAACTGGAACACAATGCATAAGGGAAGTGCCATTAAATTTAACAGATTTTAGAGACATAATAACAAAAGTAAAATCTTCACAAATGTTATGCTACTATTCCAAATTCATAACACACTGGTATATAGGTACTTGTAGATTACAGAAGAAATTTAGTACCTGTTCAAGCAAGTTCCAGTTTTAAGTTGTATACATTTACAGGATGGAAACCATCTCATAGCAGTTGATAAAAACAAGTTGAAAATCAAATAAAATGATATGCCAATGTCACACCAAAAGCCTTTCAGTAAAACTTTGACCCTTAAATTATTGGTCAGACCCCAGGTTGCAAGTATTTTATCATTGCGAACAGCAGGCATTAATAAGCATAGGATGAGGACAACCCATCAAAGCCGATATTTGCTGCCTTCCAATACATTGAGTCAGAACATCATTCAGGTTGGCTTAAAACCGAGTAACAAGATAGTGTGCACATGGTGATCTAAGTCTCATACAAAGCAAGAGCAGAAGACAATGTGTGTCAATGTTAAGAACAAGTTGTGAAAGTACAAAAGGGAGTGAGAAGTGCCAAGGTATTCTTTCATGTTACAAACATGTTAATTGCGTTTTATATGGATAAGAAGCACTAGTCTGTCCTCAAAACCGTCACATACCCAGCACAAAGAGAGACACTGCACAAGGGAGCTGAACTAATTAAAGAGAAAAGCTGCTTCCCATTGTTCCTTCATTTCCCCCCACATGTAAATCTTACCAAAATAAACTAATTGCACGGCCAAATAGAAGAACAAGATGAAACAATAACAACTATGTATCTGTCCAAACTCTTCATTGATGAATCACGCGAGATTAACTAGTAAATTTGATCACTACAGCGAAATGGGCAGACATGTATACTCAATCACCATCTAGAAAAACAAACTATATTAATTACAAATAATTGAACCACGCATTAAGGAAACAATAACACAATAATACGAACTATAAACTGTAAACTGAAGCAAGACAAACAGGATAGTGTATACTTAATGTTGTGGCAAATTACAAGCAAATCGGAGATAAATTGCCTGACCTGAAGATATCGTCTCCGTCGAGCATGAACACATCTGTAACCTTCCCATCCTCTGCAGAGATGGCGGCCACCGGTCCGAGTCGACGTCTCTCCCCTTCCACCCACATATCCCCAATCTCCCTCCACTTGCCGCTCCACAGTCCGAGCGCCATGGCGTCCCGGCAGTAGAGGTCATTCGGCACCACTCCCCCCACTGTGGTATACCTGTCGTACCCGCCCATCACCCAGAATTCATCCTCTCCCACACCCCCTGCCCCGTGCGCCACGAATCCCACGCACCCGGCCCTCTCCCGGGGCATCGCCGTGGCCATGTGCCAGGTACGCGTGGCGGCGTCGTACCACTCGGTGCTGCTTGTGCGGCTGCCAGAGGAGGGGAGCGTCGGGTGCCTGGACCCGCCGCCTGCGACGACGACCCCGCCGCCGGGCGCGGGAGCGCAGGCGAAGCTCCCGCGCGGGATGTGCATGTCCGGGAGGCGCTCCCAGCGGTGGCGAGAGAGGGCGAGGTCGAGTCGGTAGGCGGCGGCGGAGGGTGAGGGGTGGCCAAGGGGATAACTCCGGGCGTCGAAGTGAGAACCGCCGAGGACGTAGAGGTGGCTCCCGACGGCGATTGCGGCGAAATTGGCGAGGCCGTATAGCTGCGGCGAGCAGGGGATCGGCGGGAGGGGCCACCAGGCGGTGGGGGCAGCAGGGTCGAGCAGGATGGGGGAGGCGAGGGATGGGTCGGTGGGGAAAAGGCATACGAGGTGGCGGGAAGGCAGGCGGAGGCTGCGGCGGAGCGGGAGAAGCGTCGCGGCGGAGAGGAGGAGCCGCCACGCGCGGGAGGTGGCGCGGAGGCGGGACTGGTCGGGGAACGTGAGCAGGCAGAGGATGACGGCCGCGACGTCGTCCGGGAGCCCCGGGATCAGAGACCCCTCCGCGCCTGGCCGCAGGATTAGGGATCCGGCGAGCCGGCGGCTAGGGGACGACGGCGAGGCCATTCCATCCACCACCTCGTCAAAGCTCACAAGTCATGACCGGTGAAAAGGGGGAAGGCTATTTGAGTCTTTGTGCGTCCGATGAAGGCCTAGCACAGAATTGGGTGGATTTTTTATTTTATTTTTTTATTTCGAGTCAACAGGTCTGGAGAAACCAAAAGAAGTTTCAATGGTCTAGTTTTAAGTCATCAAAATATATACTATTGATCTAATTTACCGTCGAAGTTGAATTTTAAAAAGCATACGCGTGTTATTCATTTGAATGGAGGAAGTATATCAACTTATGACATCTCAAGAGAGCTAATACTCCCTCCGTTCCAAATTACTCGTCGTAGAAATCAATGTATCTAGAACTAAAATACATCTAGATACATCCATACTTGTGACAAGTAATTCGAAACGGAGGAAGTAGAACTCAGAACACCAATCCCACAAGCAATTCATCGGCGCTGGATGGAACATCATGATGTAAGGAAGAGGCCAGAGAGACCTCATTTCAACACGTCGTCATCGCTACCATCTTATCGATTTCGTCAGGGAAACAACTATAATGAAAACAAAGGACCTACAAGAACTAAGAAAACTGAAAAGGCGTGATTCCCCACTCCATTGACCCCGATGACGTCACCGAATGGGGGGGGAGATGAGGGGATCGAGGCGGAGACGTGGAGGAGACACGCCTTTCTATTGTTGACATTAAGGATAAAACAACATGGTTTAATCTTGTTGGTAGATTTCTTCTTGTCTACGTTATGTCATCTTGCTTATTTTGTTACTTTGTTTCTTATAAACTTAATACTTTGAGATGCATGCTGGATTGCGGTCTTAGGATGGAGTAATAGTACTATATGCAGTTGGACTAACAGTCTAATTCTCACGAACGTAATGCCTATAGTAGATTATGCCATGAATGACCATGGTTATAAATTGCCACTATTATGCCAATTACCAAACAGTAATTTGTTCATACCATTACCTGCTTTCGAGAGAGATGTCACTAGTGAACCTTTGGCTCACGGGTCCTGTCGTGGAATTGTCACGGCAGATGTCCTAGCAGAAGGACTTAGTCGTGGAGCCATCACAACAGGGTTAACTTAAAGGGGTTAAACGGGACAAAGGACACAAGGAATTTATACTGGTTCGGCCCCTTGCGGTGAAGGTAAAGGCCTAATCCAGTTTGAGGTGGTATTGCTTATGTCTCGATTACCAGGGAGCGAATACGCTTGACCTAGCTTTCGATATGTTGTTTCTTGTCCCTAAGCCGCCGTCGGATCGTCCCTTTACATACACAGGTTGACGCCCAGCGGCTTACAGAGTACTGGCTGGCTCATAAACAACGTGTCCGGCTCGGTGACTAACTACACTTGCCTTACGATACAAGTCATACATACATGGCGGTTTACACTTGTGGGCCTTAAGCCGCCTCTGGTCTTTGAGCCTTTTAGTAAGTCTTCATCCTGAACCGTCATCTTCGACATCTTCATGGGCTTCGTGATGATGAATCACCATTGGTATAACCCGGCCCCTCCTGGACGGGTCATACCCGATAGTTATATCCCCAACATTAGGCCCTAGGTTGATTTGAACTTGTTCATATCAATCTTCAACACTTAGGAAAAATCCTTCTCCGCTTGTTCTTGCAAGATATTGTAACCCTCCATGACATCATCTGCCATTAATTTCACACAATACCCAGCATATCTTAATAGATCCTTATCTTTAATAACCACCCCGAAGATTGAGGCGTCCGAGCGGCTAGATAATCATTCTTTGGCCTCCTCGATTTTCGCGCCCGCCTGTTACTCCTTTCCTTATAGATAGGGTCAGTCAGCCTTTTCATTTCCCCCCTTCTCCTTCTCATCTTCAACCTCTCTCTTCGCGACGCATCTGCACACCTGAGCACCGCTGCCGCCGAGCTCGTCAGCTTCCTCAACTCCGGCCGCTGCATCGACCTGAACGAATCCAGAGAACTGCGGCACCTCTCCGTTGTTCAACAAACCTAGTAAGCACATCACTTTCCACACTGTCGATCTCCATTAAGGTTTCTGAAGTTCTTGGGAGTTCGTCGTCGTTCTTCACCTTATCTCTGTTTAATCTTTATTTTGATCCAAAGGTAACACCTAAAACATGCAGAATATGTTTTTGTACCTTCCTTTAATCACCAAATATGCTTCTTAGACGCAGAAATCTTGCCAATACGCTAGTTCCTTGGCCGCTGTGATATTAGACTTTGATTTTATCTTTCTTTTCCGAACATCGTCAGATCCAAAATCGACTGCACCAATGTATAAAACCTGTTTGTCCAACACTTAGCAGAATTTACTCTTGATAGATCTTAAATATCCATATTGTCACGGCGGCTTACATCACCGGTTATAACTAGCCATATGTCATTAGGCCCCATTTAAGCCGCCAATCTAGATATATACTGCAGTGTTTACCTCTGGCTTAACGAATCAAATTCAACCGGCAAATTTTCTTTCTTTTAGGCTTCTTCCTTCACAATGCCGAAGACAGTCACTTCATGTAATTGGGTTCCCTCTATTGTTACCGAAGACACGCTCAAAGATTTTGTCAAAATCGGCTATTTACCAGCAAAAAATATCATGCATTGGTGCGCCCCCAAACCAGGCGAAGAAAGACCTCAGCCAAAGGATGGTGAGGTCATTGTTTTTACTGATCACATGAATCGGGGCTTCTAACCGCCCGGTTCCAAAAAAATCAAGACGTTATGCACTTCTTTCAACTCCATCCTCAAGACATCGGACCCAATTCCGTGTCAAACATCTGTAATTTTCAAGTTTTCTGTGAAGTGTACCTTCAAGAAGAACCCAGTGTTGAACTCTTCAGGGAATATTTTTACCTGAACCGGCAAAACGAGTTTACCAACGGACCCAGCTTAGAACTTGGCGGGGTCTCAATTCAACGAAGAAGAGATGCTATCTTCCCCTATGCTCGCCTGCCGAGTCACCCCAAAGATTGGAACCAAGCATGGTTCTATTGCAAAGATACTTCTCCGGCTGATGAAAATCCACTGCCAGGTTATCGTGTCCAACGGCTCGACCCAAAGCATCATCTTCCCAAAAAGCTCACCACGCTGAACGTGCAAAGCTTGCACCCAGTATTGCAAAGGTCAAGGCCCTGCTAGGAAATGGGTTAACCAGTATTGATTTGGTTCGGTGTTGGGTTTCTTGCCGAATCATACCCTTGAGCCGCCGGTATGGCTTAATGTGCACTTACAGGGGTGGTGCAAAAGATCCACTGCGCCACAGCTCCGTGTGCCTAACTAATGATGCAGTCAATGAAATGACAAAGACCCTTTTGAACGAGAGCCTGGGAAGCTGCAGCAAAGTGGGACTGAACCCTTTCTGCAAACTTAACCCGCCACCAGATGTGAGTCTCTAAATCACTTACTTCACCTTACTACTCAAATGTTCCATTAACTCAACTTTGATGATTTTCACAGGCTGAATCCGATTTTTGGAACAAGGAGTATGACCACGAAGCTACCAAGAAAGCCAGGGCCAAAACGAAAGCCACCAAGAAGAATAAGAAGAAATTAACTGCTTCCGAGATGCTTGGACTAGACGACAGTTCTGAGTCGGGAACGTCGAAACGAGGTCCTTCCAAATTTAAACTCTTTTTATCCACTAACGGGTCTCATTCGCTAGCCACTTAATTCTTCCGATTCAAACTATCAGGAGACTTCTCGCTCTTCCTTCGGCGACTCATCACAGACCCAGCTGCCCGCTTTCAAAACTGCCCCTGGGTAACAACAATTACTTTTTATTCTCTACCTCCTTATGCTCTTATACTTGTACTGACCTCTCATAACCTGTGCAGTGGACAAGCAAAGCCTAGCAAGAAGGCAAAGGTGATCAATCCGTCTGAAGACCCCAAAGTCCATGAACCGGAACAACAAATTCCAGCATCTGACACCTCCGTGCCACAACCCCAAGATCCTGTCCATGATGTTCCACCAGAAATTCCTGACCTCTCCAGTGACCATACAAACCTAGATCCTTTGAGCACTGAATCATCAAGCCCAATTAAGCCGTCAGGAACACATGCCGACAGTGTTGTGATCACTGGCACCGGCTTCAAAGAACCGGGACAACCTACTGTCTTGGCCAAGCACTCCGCCAAAGAGGAATTCATTGAAAGGCGGAAAGTGAGATTTGATATCGCCAATTATTCTCAATTAAACATCAGTGAAGTACTCTCTGGTTATCTCAACCAAGTGCATACCAGCCGCGATCTTGAAATTGACATGGTGAAGCAGATGCATCAGAAATATGAGGTATGAACTCCGTCTTGATACATTATGCATATACTGTCAGCCCCCAAGTCTAATGCGTATGATAAGATTGAATATGTTGTAAACTTAGAATAGCCATGAGTATAAAAAGCATCTTTAGTAGAATCCTTCAAAGGCCGGCTGTCACCGTCGTAGTTAAACCGGACCTTTAACGATTAACATTGCATCCGTAGCCCCCAAGGGCCGGTTTAATCAGCATGAATGAACCGGTACTTGTTCATCATTGTTTATAAAATCAAAGCTTACTCGTGTAGCCCCCATGAGCCGGCTGTGGTCGTTTGCGGCCCAACTAGGTCATCATAAAGTAGTAATGAAATGCGAGCAATATGCATTAGCCCCCAAGTGCCAAGTATGCTTGCTTGCAAAGTGCTTGGGACTTATTCATATGAGCCGTTGTATGAAGAATTTTTTGGGTACGCATTAGCCCCCAAGTGCCAAGTGTTGTTGCTTGCAAAAGGCTTGGGACTTTTATTCATGTGACCCGGATATGAACATGATTTGCAAATTTGTGCATGTACAGGACACCACTGCTCAACTGGAATCACAATTGGCTGACGCGAAAGCCCGTCTTGAACATCAAGAATTTGAGACCCGGAAGGCCGACTCAAAATTTAATTTTAGTCTGGCCGAGACAGAAAAACTGAAGACCAGTTTTGATGTTGAAAGAACCGCCTGGGCTGAGGAGAGGACTGCTCTGATACAGCGGGCTAAAAAATCTGAAACTTCTCTTCAAGAGATAACCACTGAGCTTACCGGCTTAAAACACCGTGTCTCCTAGATGATTTCTGCTATCTTTGGTAAATAACAGTACTAGCATCATAATCAAGTCTTTTCTTTCATGTCATAAACCACCGTTGATCAATCCGCAATTATTACACAGGTCCTAGGAGCAGCAATCTTGGTCAAGACATGCTGGTGAAGCTTAAAGCCGTATATACACTTGTTGAACAGCTATATACCGGAACTCAGTGCATGCTGGCCACGATTTCTCCAACTAATCAGGCCCCCACTCTGTTGAGTGACGTCTTGAAGAAACTTCTTGTTCTGCCTGCTAGGATTGAAGAGATAAAGCGGTCATTGATAACCCACAAGTATAGGGGATCGCAACAATTTTTGAGGGTAGAGTATTCAACCCAAATTTATTGATTCGACACAAGGGGAGCCAAAGAATATTCTCAGGTATTAACAGTTGAGTTGCCAATTCAACCGCACCTGAAAGACTTAATATCTGCAGCAAAGTATTTAGTGGCAAAGTAATATGGAAGTAACGGTAATGGTGGCAAAGGTAATAGTTATAGTTTTTGTAGTGATTGTACCAGTAGCAACGGAAAAAGTAACTAAGCAAAGATCAATATGTGAAAAGCTCGTAGGCAATGGGTCAGTGATGGGTAATTATGTCGGATGAGATTCCTCATGCAACAGTTATAACATAGGGTGACACAGAACTAGCTCCAGTTCATCCATGTAATGTAGGCATGTATTCTGAATATAGTCATACGTGCTTATGGAAAAGAACTTGCATGACATCTTTTGTCCTACCCTCCCGCGGCACCGGGGTCCTATTGGAAACTAAGGGATATTAAGGCCTCCTTTTAATAGAGTACCGGACCAAAGCATTAACACTTAGTGAATACATGAACTCCTCAAACTACGGTCATCACCGGTAAGTATCCCGATTATTGTCACTTCGGGGTTAACGGATCATAACACATAATAGGTGACTATAGACTTGCAAGATAGGATCAAGAACTCACATATATTCGTGAAAACATAATAGGTTCGGATCTGAAATCATGGCACTCGGGCCCTAGGGACAAGCATTAAGCATAGCGAAGTCATAGCAACATCAATCTCAGAACATAATGGATATTAGGGATCAAACCCTAACAAAACTAACTCGATTACACGATAAATCTCATCCAACCCTTCACCGTCCAGCAAGCCTGCGATGGAGTTACTCACGCACGGTGGTGAGCATCATGAAATTGGTGATGGAGGAAGGTTGATGTAACGCCCGGATAATTTGGCTACAGTAAAACTCTCCTAATGATGCCATGTCATCTGCGATTACTGTTACTAATCTCGGGATAATTCGAAAACGCGTCAAATTCAAACTTAAAATTAAAGTCGACAATAAAAGTTTTCCAAATTGAAACAAAAATGTTCGGTGGACGCCAAATATTACAAAGGTAATTATGGTGCAGAAAACACATTTTTAGTAAAAGACTAAATACTTTAAAATGAAATAAAACAGAAAAGAAAAAAAAGAAAAAAAGAAAGGAAAACCCCCCAAACCCCCCTGGGCCATCTGGCCCAGCTAACCCACCTGGCCCATCCGGCCGAACCGGCCCGCCTCCCCCTGCCGCCTCCCTTCCCTGTTCCCCTGACCCGGGTCGGAACAGGGGCAAGTCCCCGCCTCACCCTCTCACCGGCGACGACGAGGGGATAAGGTCGCCACGCCGCGCCCCCTCGGTCTCTCCTCCCACTCGCCCCACTCTCCCCTCGGTCCCCGCGCCTTCCCCCCTCAGATCCACCACGCTTCCCCCTTGTCCCCCTCTGTAACCGAGCGCCACCGCCGCCATGGCTCCGGCCTAGCCACGGCCACCGTGCCCACCTCGCCGCCCCACGGTGTCTCCAAGGGCCGCCGTCGTCCGCCGCTTCGACTGGTGCTCCCCCTTGGAGACCGGAGCCACCGCAACGCCTCGACGCCGCCTTCTTCTTCCTCTGCTCCGACAAACTCCGCCGCCGTTCTTCACCGACTCCGGTCGCGCCCCTGCAGCTACTAAACCCCCAAGGGCCACCGTGTGCGCCGCTCGGTGAGCCCCTTCTCCCTCCTCTCTCTCTCTCTCTCGTGCGCCCTAGCCAGCTGCCGTCGAAGTACCCGAGAGCCCGTCGCCGCGGATCGCCTCGCCACCGTGGCCGTACTCTCCGTCGTGCTCGCCTGAGCACGGCATCTTGTTCCTGGTGCCCCCAGGAACCCAACGCACCCGCTCGCGCACTGCTCCGTGGCCGCTAGCCCCTAGCTCAATGAACGCCCGAACGCATCGCCGCACGCACCCGTCGCCGGCAGCCGTCCGGTGACCATTTGGTCCCGGGCTCATGTCTGTCGTGCTCGCACGCGCCCGTAGAGGCCTCCTGGCCGTTTAGGGTACTTGCTGCCGTGCCGCAGCGCCGTTTCCCTCTCGCGGCCGAACGCCGGCGTCCACCCCGCTCGTCACCGGTGACGCTGTGGCCCTCCTCCGGCCACGGCACCGCCCCCACTAGGTGCGCCTCTGCGCGCTTGTTCGAACGAGCCCAGGCGCGCGCGGATCCGTGCCCTGTGCGCAATTTTCGGCGAACTCCGGCGGGTCTGCGCCGTGCTTTTAGTCACCGGCGGCGAGGGCCGGCCCTGCTGACCTGGCACCGCGGGTCCCACCACCTGGGCCACTGACTGGTGGGCCCAGAACCCCCTGTTGACCTGTTGACTGGGTCAACTGCTGACTGGGCCGCCCCTATCTCACAGACCTATAGGCCCCACTTCAATAAATGAAATAAATAAAAAGAATAATTGGTTAACTAAATAGTTAGCTAATTAAAACCCTAATCTCTCACTAACTGCTGGGTCCCACCCTCTAATTAACCTGTTTAGTTAGTCTAAACCCCCTGTTAATGCCCCTGACAATGACATGTGGGTCCCACTGGACCCACCTGTCTGGTTTGACTGGTCAACCGACCAGTTGACCTGCTGACATCACTCTGATGTCATGCCTACGTCACCACATACTGTTTTGGATAATGTTGGAATTAAATATATAATTAAAATCAGAAAATGATTTAAATCTTTAGAAAATCATATCTTTTAATCCGTAACTCGGATGAAAATACTTTGTACATGAAAGTTGCTCAGAACGACGAGACGATTCTGGATACGCAACCCGTTCGTTCGCCACACCTCCCTAACCTATCGAACTCGTAACTTTCCCCCTCCGACTACTTTGCCCGAAAACGCGAAACACCAGGGATACTTTCCCGGATGTTTTCCCCCTTCACCGGTAACACCTCGTACCGCGTTAGGGCACACCTAGCACCACGCTTTGTCATGTCATGCATCGTCATGCATTTGTTTGCATTACATTTATTGTTTCTTCCCCCTCTTCCCTCGCTAGACACCGAGACCGACGCCGCTGCTACCCAGTACGACTACGGTGTTGACGACCCCTCTCTCTTGCCAGAGCAACCAGGCAAGCCCCCCCCCCTTGATCACCAGATATCGCCTATTCTTCTCTATACTTCTTGCATTAGAGTAGTGTAGCATATTACTGCTTTCGGTTAATCCTATACTGCTGCATAGCCTGTCCTTGCTACTTCTGTTGTTACCTTTACCTGCTATCCTACTGCTTAGTATAGGATGCTAGTGTTCCATCAGTGGCCCTACACTCTTATCCGTCTGCCATGCTATACTATCGGGCCGTGATCACTCGGGAGGTGATCACGGGTATATACTATATACTTTATACATGATACATGTGATGACCAAAGTCGGGTTGGCTCGAGGAGTACCCGCAGTTGATTCACGAATTGGGGGCTCGAAGGACATACTTTCCCGACGGCCCTCTTTGTGGATCTTTGTGGCGAAGCGACAGGGCAGGTTGAGACCACCTAGGAGAGAGGTGGGCCTGGCCCTGGTCGGCGTTCGTGGATACTTAACACGTTTAACGAGATCTTGGTATTTGATCTGAGTCTGGACACTGGCTTATACGCACTAACCATCTACGCGGGGACAGTTATGGGAACTCGACGTCGTGGTATCAGCCGAAGCCTTTGTGACGTCAGCGACTGAGCGGCGCGCGCCGGATTGGACTGGAAAGCCTACTAGGCTAGGTCTGCTTCCGGCCGCCCTCGCAACATGCAGGTGTGCAATGGGCGATGGGCCCAGACCCCTGCGCCATAGGATTAGACCGGCGTGCTGACCTCTCTGTTGTGCCTAGGTAGGGCTGTGACGTGTTGATCTTCCGAGGCCGGGCATGACCCAGAAAAGTGTGGCCGGCCAAATGGGATCGAGCGTGTTGGGTTATGTGGTGCACCCCTGCAGGGAAGTTAATCTATTCGAATAGCCGTGATCTTCGGTAACAGGACGACTTGGAGTTGTACCTTGACCTTATGACAACTAGAACCGGATACTTAATAAAACACACCCTTCCAAGTGCCAGATACAACCGGTGATCGCTCTCTCACAGGGCGACGAGGGGAGGATCATCGGTTAGGATTATGCTATACGATGCTACTTGGAGGTCTTCAGTCTACTCTCTTCTACATGCTGCAAGACGGAGGCTGTCAGAAGCGTAGTCTTCGAAAGGACTAGCTATCCCCCTCTTATTCCGGCTTTCTGCAGTCTAGTCCATATATAATAGCCTTATTCCAGTTGATACCAATGCATACATAGGTAGTATAGCTCCTTGCTTGCGAGTACTTTGGATGATTACTCACGGTTGCTTTCTCCCTCTTTTCCCCCTATCCCTTCTACCTGGTTGTCGCAACCAGATGTTGGAGCCCAGGATCCAGACGCCACTGTCGACGACGACTCCTACTACACCGGAGGTGCCTACTACTATGTACTACCCGCTGACGACGACCAGGAGTAGTTTAGGAGGATCCCTAGCAGGAGGCCTGCGCCTCTTCCGATCTGTATCCCAGTTTGTGCTAGCCTTCTTAAGGCAAACTTGTTTAACTTATGTCTGTACTCAGATATTGTTGCTTCCGCCGACTCGTCTATGATCGAGCTCTTGTATTCGAGCCCTCGAGGCCCCTGGCTTGTAATATGATGCTTGTATGACTTATTTTATTTGAAGAGTTGTGTTGTGATATCTTCCCGTGAGTCCCTGATCTTGATCATACACGTTTGCGTGTATGATTAGTGTACGATTGAATCGGGGGCGTCACAAGTTGGTATCAGAGCCGACTGCCTGTAGGAATCCCCCTTCCACGCTCCTTGGCCGAAGTTGAGTCTAGACATTACAAAACTTTTACTAACATGGCTGCTTGCCTTACGGGCCCACGTCGCCATCTGGGTGGTATTAGGATCTTTTACTCCTCGATCCTTACTCTGGGACTCTGAACTCTCTCCTACTCGGGTTAAACGATTTTACTAACTCTAACACTAGGATCCCGTGACCATGTTCACCCAAAGTTGGATAAGCCCTAGTTATTCTTTAGAGTAGTATTTGAACATTATCCACATTGTCATTTGACTCCTGTGAAAACATCTTTGTTTTCAGATGGAACCCACGAGGCAGGTCGTGTGCCACACGACGGCCATTGGTGCCTCAGGATCACCTGCTGTGTTGGTTGAGATGATGACCTATCTGGGTTATCGCTGGCACCCTGAGTACACCGTCTATGAGGAGTATCAGGACTTCAACCAGGAGCAGTACCGTGCCATCGTCCACCTCTACTCTCGGGAGTATGACTCCACTACTGTGCTGCACACTGCTCATGGTGTTGGAGTGACTATCGATATGGCGGTCCACGATGCTGCTTATGCTGCTCTGACACGTCTTCGTGGAGAGTATCAGGAGTTGGACACCTCCCCCTTCAGGCACATTGCTATCGCATCCGATGTTGGTGCGGAGGGTTACTACACTGCGGCCTACTCCACTGTCGCCCGAGAGCCCTTCTACCATCAGAACCTGGTTCTGCATGCTGATGGGCTGGATAGAGCTAACCGAGCTCTTCGCCACGAGTTGTACACCACCCGTCAGCACCTGTATCGTGCTCTAACGCTATTGCACCCCTCTGTCCGATCTGGTGATCTGTCGTGTTCTGCGATCTACCCTGCCAGGACCGTGATGCCCCAGGGCGTCGGCTGGCCAGATGTGGGAGGCTACTCTCCTGCACTTGGTCCTCCCCTGCCACCTGCGCATCGGGTTCCGCACCAGAGTATCCGCAGACCCCAGGCTACTCGCGTGGAGGTCTTCCCTTCGCGTCACTACCAGCTGTCGGGCTACACCTACCTCCGCAGTACCGCGTGGGACTGATGCAGACTTGCTTGTTAGTGTTAGATGTATTCGCCGCGAGCCTGCGTGCCGCCTATGATGTCTTAGTCTATGTACCAAACTCTGTGTACCGAACTCTATGCATGATCTCTTTTGTAAGATATGCCGACTACTATGTAGTATCTATCGTGTTGCTTTCGTTGTGCATGTTTCATCATGAATGATTTTTGTCTTTGCAAATTTCTCGATGCTGAACTACCCCTGTTATATATTAGCAGGATGGTTAGACCAGGTGGTCGTGGGCGTGGTGGCAACCTCCCACCACCGCCTGAGTACATGGCTGGTATGATCCAACAGCTTGAGATGAATCGCCAGTTCATGGAGAATGTGATGGCTCAGTTTCCTCGCCCCAATATGAACCAGCAGCCAACCCCCGTAACTCTGCAGGATTTCATGCGCCTGAACCCAACTGTGTACCGCAGCTCAACTCAGCCTCTGGATGCTGATGACTGGCTCCGTGACATCACCTATGAGATGGAGTCTGCTGATGTAGCCCCTGCCAGCTATGTCACCTTTGCTTCCTTCTTCCTGAAAGGACCCGCAGCTCAATGGTGGGACAGCCACAGGCGTACTCTGCCAGCTGGAACAATCATCACCTGGCCAGACTTCCAAGCTGCCTTCCGTGCTCGCTTCATTCCTCAGGGAGTCATGGACCGGAAGAAGCGTGAGTTCCGCAACCTCACCCAAGGCAACAAAACTATGGAAGCTTATCAGCGGGAGTTTTTGGACTTGTCCCGCTATGCTGAAGAGGACATTGCAACGGATGCACGCAGACAGGAGAAGTTCCGGGATGGCCTTCAAGCTGACATCAAACTCGCACTTCTAGTGCATGACTTTGCTGATTTCGCCACTCTGGTGAACAAATCCATCAATGTCGAAACTGGTCTGCAGGAATACCAGAGCTCTCACAGGCGCAACCGTGACACGGGCTCATCTTCGGGCCCGTCCTCGCAGAAGCGCAAGATATGGATTCCCAACAGCATGTACCAGCCGAATGCACCCACCCCAAGGCAGACCTATGCTGCACCTCGTCTGCCTGCTCTTCCAACTAGGCAGCTAAGACTTCCAGCTCCACCACCACAAGCTCCTGTTACCACTCCCAATAATGGGTTGTGCTTCAGGTGTGGACAACCAGGGCACCGTGCTAGGGAATGCAACCAGAACCAGAATCAGCTGGCCCTTCCAGCAACTGGCCATGGAAGCAACCAGCCCCGCAACAACAGTACCAAGTCTTATGGTCGTGTTCATGCCAACCACGTTGATCTCAATGAAGTTCTAGACCAGCCCGCTACCGTGATGGGTACACTCCTCGTAAATTCAGCACCAGCATCTGTTTTATTTGATACAGGTGCATCACATTCATTCATGTCGGAGGATTTTGCATTCATGCATGGCATTAAAAGCAAGGACCTGAACACTTCGCTATTAGTGCACACTCCCGCGGGCCAATGTCGGGCCTCCATGATTTGCAACGACGTCCCCGTTGAAATCGAAGGACTAGAATTCCTTGCCTCTCCCATCGTACTGAAGTCTTGTAGCATCGACCTCATTCTGGGAATGGATTGGTTGAAAGCGCATACCGCTTCTATAGTTTGCGCCACTAAGGTCGTCCATCTGTTACACCCTTCTGATGAAATAATTGCTTACCAAGCTCATCTAGTTCAGAACGCCGAGGCACGTCTTTATGCCTTGAATGCATTGAACGCTGCACCACTCGAGGGCATTAAGAACATTCCCATCGTTCATGAATTCCAAGACATCTTCCCAGAAGAACTTCTAGGGATTCCCCCTACTAGAGCTGTCGAATTCATCATCGACTTGAAACCCGGCACCACCCCTATAGCTAAACGACCCTACAAGATGCCGCCGCATGAACTCATTGAGCTTAAGGAGGAAATCGACAAATCTCTTGTCAAAGGTTTCATTCGTCCAAGTTGCTCTCCTTGGGGAGAACCTTCTCTCTTTGTTAAGAAGAAGGATGGGACAAACCGATTAGTCCAAGACTACCGTCCTATAAACCAAGCTACCATTCAGAATAAATATCCTCTTCCTCGGATCAATGATCTTTATGATCAACTGGCTGGCTCATCAGTGTTCTCCAAACTCAATTTGAGGTTAGGTTAACACCAGATCCGTGTTCGTGAAGAGGATATCCAAAAAACCGCCTTCGTGACTCAGTATGGATCATACGAGTACACCGTCATGTCATTCGGCTTAACGAATGCTCCCGCCACCTTCTCTCGTCTGATGAACTATATATTCATGGATTACCTCGACAAGTTCGTCGTGGTTTATCTGGACGATATCCTTGTATTTTCCAAGAACGAGGAAGAACATGCTGGACATCTTTGTCTTGTGCTAGAAAAGCTTCGAGAGCACCAACTGTATGCTAAGTATTCCAAGTGTGAATTCTGGCTCCCCGAAGTAACCTATCTTGGGCATGTCATCTCCAAGGATGGTATTGCCGTCAACCCTGAACGAGTTCAGGCTATTCTTGATTGGACTCCTCTGAAGAACGTCAAGCAAGTCCGAAGTTTTCTTGGTCTCGCCAGCTATTGCCGTCGATTCGTCGAGAACTTCTCCAAGATTGCCAGGCCTCTGACTAATCTGTTGCATAAGGGTGTCAAGTTTGACTGGACAGACAAGTGTCAGGAAAGTTTCCAGGCGCTCAAAGACAAGTTGACTTCTGCCCCCGTACTTGCTCCACCTGATACTAAGAAGGACTTCGTCATTTACTGCGACGCTTCCCGTCAAGGATTAGGCTGTGTCCTAATGCAAGAGCGCAGGGTGATTGCTTATGCCTCTCGTCAACTGCGCCCTCACGAAGAGAACTACCCAGTTCACGACCTCGAGCTTGCTGCTGTCATTCATGCACTGAAGCAGTGGCGATATTATCTTCTCGGTAATCGTTGCGAGATCTTCACCGACCATCAAAGTCTGAAGTATCTGTTTACTCAGCCAGATTTGAACCTACGTGATGGAGACTGTTGCAGACTTTGACGTGGGTATATCCTATACCCCCGGCAAGGCTAATGTAATGGCTGATGCCTTGAGCCGCAAGTCTTACTGTAACCACCTCCAGGTTCACAAAGTTCAGCCCTCGCTTGTCGAAGAATTTAGAAAGCTGAACCTCCATATTGTTCCTCCTGGAGCACTCGCTCCCCCTCCCCCGGAGTTCCGCAAGATGAATCTTCTTGTTGTTACTAAGGGTTCCCTAAATACCCTGGCTGTCGTACCAGATCTCGTAGCTGGTATAAAGACTATTCAAGGCTATGACTCTGAAGTCCATAAGATCAAACACCATCTAGCAGAAGGAAAGCCCTCATTCTTCACTGTCGCCGACGATGGCGCCTTGTATTTCAAAGGCCGCCTAGTGGTACCATGTTCGAAGAAAAACCTGGATAAGACTAAAAGGGTTATGCAAGAAGCTCATGATACGCCTCTGTCCATCCATCCTGGTAGTACAAAGATGTACCAGGATATTCGTCAAAGATTCTGGTGGTCTAATATGAAGCAGGACATTGCTCGTTATGTTGCCGAGTGTGACGTTTGTCGCCGTATCAAAGCAGAGCATCAAAAGCCTGCTGGAACTCTGCAACCTATCTCTATTCCTGAATGGAAATGGGACCATGTTGAAATGGACTTCGTCATTGGATTTCCCAAATCGCAGAAAGGTAATGATGCTATTCTTGTCGTCATTGACCGGCTTTGCAAAGTTGCCCATTTTCTGGCGGTCAAAGAGACAATCACTGCTAGTCAGCTTGCTACTCTCTACATGGCCAGAATTGTTTCACTTCACGGTATTCCACTGGTTATCAGTTCAGACCGTGGCAGCTTATTTACTTCAAGGTTTTGGGCGAGTTTCCAAGAAGCTATGGGAACTCATCTGTCGTTCAGTACTGCGTTTCATCCTCAGTCGCAAGGACAGGTTGAACGTGTCAACCAAGTTCTCGAAGACATGCTTCAAGCTTGTGTAATCTCATTCGGCAAGAAATGGGAGGAATCTCTTCCATATGCCGAGTTCTCTTATAATAATAGCTATCAAGCTAGTCTGAAGATGTCCCCCTTCGAAGTGCTTTTTGGACGAAAGTGTCGAACCCCTCTGAACTGGTCAGAAACTGGGGAACGTCCACTCTTCGGTCCGGATATTATCCAACAGGCCGAAGAACAAGTTCGCATTATTCGCGAGAATCTCAAGACTGCTCAGTCACGTCAGAAAAGTCAGTATGACCGTCATCACCAAGACATGGTCTATCAACCTGGCGAAAAGGCTTATCTTCGAGTTACACCAATGAAGGGTGCTCACCGCTTCGGGATCAAGGGCAAGCTAGCTCCTCGCTATATCGGTCCCTTCACTATTCTCGAAAGGCGTGGAAAAGTGGCATATCAACTGGAGCTTCCGCCGAACCTTTCTCAGGTTCACGATGTGTTCCACGTGTCGCAACTTCGACGCTGCTTCAAGGACCCAATCCGAGCACTGGACCATGAAGTGCTCGAATTGCAACAGGACCTCTCCTATAAAGAGCATCCGGTCCGCATTCTCGACAAAGCTGAACGCTGCACCCGTCAGAAGGCGATCAAGTTCCTCAAGGTCCAGTGGTCGAATCACTCTAAAGACGAAGCCACCTGGGAACGTGAGGATCGTCTTCGTGATGAATACCCCGCACTGTTTTCTTCTACCTCCTAAATCTCGGGACGAGATTTCTTGTAGTGGAGGAGATTTGTAACGCCCGGATAATTTGGCTACAGTAAAACTCTCCTAATGATGCCATGTCATCTGCGATTACTGTTACTAATCTCGGGATAATTCGAAAACGCGTCAAATTCAAACTTAAAATTAAAGTCGACAATAAAAGTTTTCCAAATTGAAACAAAAATGTTCGGTGGATGCCAAATATTACAAAGGTAATTATGGTGCAGAAAACACATTTTTAGTAAAAGACTAAATACTTTAAAATGAAATAAAACAGAAAAGAAAAAAAAGAAAAAAAGAAAGGAAAACCCCCCAAACCCCCCTGGGCCATCTGGCCCAGCTAACCCACCTGGCCCATCCGGCCGAACCGGCCCGCCTCCCCCTGCCGCCTCCCTTCCCTGTTCCCCTGACCCGGGTCGGAACAGGGGCAAGTCCCCGCCTCACCCTCTCACCGGCGACGACGAGGGGATAAGGTCGCCACGCCGCGCCCCCTCGGTCTCTCCTCCCACTCGCCCCACTCTCCCCTCGGTCCCCGCGCCTTCCCCCCTCAGATCCACCACGCTTCCCCCTTGTCCCCCTCTGTAACCGAGCGCCACCGCCGCCATGGCTCCGGCCTAGCCACGGCCACCGTGCCCACCTCGCCGCCCCACGGTGTCTCCAAGGGCCGCCGTCGTCCGCCGCTTCGACTGGTGCTCCCCCTTGGAGACCGGAGCCACCGCAACGCCTCGACGCCGCCTTCTTCTTCCTCTGCTCCGACAAACTCCGCCGCCGTTCTTCACCGACTCCGGTCGCGCCCCTGCAGCTACTAAACCCCCAAGGGCCACCGTGTGCGCCGCTCGGTGAGCCCCTTCTCCCTCCTCTCTCTCTCTCTCTCGTGCGCCCTAGCCAGCTGCCGTCGAAGTACCCGAGAGCCCGTCGCCGCGGATCGCCTCGCCACCGTGGCCGTACTCTCCGTCGTGCTCGCCTGAGCACGGCATCTTGTTCCTGGTGCCCCCAGGAACCCAACGCACCCGCTCGCGCACTGCTCCGTGGCCGCTAGCCCCTAGCTCAATGAACGCCCGAACGCATCGCCGCACGCACCCGTCGCCGGCAGCCGTCCGGTGACCATTTGGTCCCGGGCTCATGTCTGTCGTGCTCGCACGCGCCCGTAGAGGCCTCCTGGCCGTTTAGGGTACTTGCTGCCGTGCCGCAGCGCCGTTTCCCTCTCGCGGCCGAACGCCGGCGTCCACCCCGCTCGTCACCGGTGACGCTGTGGCCCTCCTCCGGCCACGGCACCGCCCCCACTAGGTGCGCCTCTGCGCGCTTGTTCGAACGAGCCCAGGCGCGCGCGGATCCGTGCCCTGTGCGCAATTTTCGGCGAACTCCGGCGGGTCTGCGCCGTGCTTTTAGTCACCGGCGGCGAGGGCCGGCCCTGCTGACCTGGCACCGCGGGTCCCACCACCTGGGCCACTGACTGGTGGGCCCAGAACCCCCTGTTGACCTGTTGACTGGGTCAACTGCTGACTGGGCCGCCCCTATCTCACAGACCTATAGGCCCCACTTCAATAAATGAAATAAATAAAAAGAATAATTGGTTAACTAAATAGTTAGCTAATTAAAACCCTAATCTCTCACTAACTGCTGGGTCCCACCCTCTAATTAACCTGTTTAGTTAGTCTAAACCCCCTGTTAATGCCCCTGACAATGACATGTGGGTCCCACTGGACCCACCTGTCTGGTTTGACTGGTCAACCGACCAGTTGACCTGCTGACATCACTCTGATGTCATGCCTACGTCACCACATACTGTTTTGGATAATGTTGGAATTAAATATATAATTAAAATCAGAAAATGATTTAAATCTTTAGAAAATCATATCTTTTAATCCGTAACTCGGATGAAAATACTTTGTACATGAAAGTTGCTCAGAACGACGAGACGATTCTGGATACGCAACCCGTTCGTTCGCCACACCTCCCTAACCTATCGAACTCGTAACTTTCCCCCTCCGACTACTTTGCCCGAAAACGCGAAACACCAGGGATACTTTCCCGGATGTTTTCCCCCTTCACCGGTAACACCTCGTACCGCGTTAGGGCACACCTAGCACCACGCTTTGTCATGTCATGCATCGTCATGCATTTGTTTGCATTACATTTATTGTTTCTTCCCCCTCTTCCCTCGCTAGACACCGAGACCGACGCCGCTGCTACCCAGTACGACTACGGTGTTGACGACCCCTCTCTCTTGCCAGAGCAACCAGGCAAGCCCCCCCCCCTTGATCACCAGAAGATATCCCTACTCTTCTCTACTGCTTGCATTAGAGTAGTGTAGCATGTTACTGCTTTCGCATTAATCCCTATCCTGATGCATAGCCTGTCCTTGCTACTGTTGTTACTTTACCTGCAATCTAATGCTTAGTATAGGATGCTAGTTTATCCATCAGTGGCCCTACATTCTTGTCCGTCTGCCATGCTATACTATCGGGCGTGATCACCTCGGGAGGTGATCCACGGGGTATATACTATATACTTTATACATGATACATGTGTGATGACCAAAGTCGGGTTGGCTCGAGGAGTACCCGCAGTTGATTCACGAATTGGGGGCTGGAAGGACATACTTTCCCGACGGCCGTCTGTGTGGATCTTTGTGGCGAAGCGACAGGGCAGGTTGAGACCACCTAGGAGAGAGGTGGGCCTGGCCCTGGTCGGCATTCGCGGATACTTAACACATTTAACGAGATCTTGGTATTTGATCTAAGTCTGGCCACTGGCTTATACGCACTAACCATCTACGCAGGGACAGTTATGGGCACTCGACGTTGTGGTATCAGCCGAAGCCTTCGTGACGTCAGCGACTGAGCGGCGCGCGCCGGATTGGACTGGAACGCCTACTAGGCTAGGTCTGCTTCCGGCCGCCCTCGCAACGTGCAGGTGTGCAATGGGTGATGGGCCCAGACCCCTGCGCCATAGGATTATACTAGCGTGCTGACCTCTCTGTTGTGCCTAGGTAGGGCTGCGACGTGTTGATCTTCCGAGGCCGGGCATGACCCAGAAAAGTGTGTCCGGCCAAATGGGATCGAGCGTGTTGGGTTATGTGGTGCACCCCTGCAGGGAAGTTAATCTATTCGAATAGCCGTGATCTTCGGTAACAGGACGACTTGGAGTTGTACCTTGACCTTATGACAACTAGAACCGGATACTTAATAAAACACACCCTTCCAAGTGCCAGATACAACCGGTGATCGCTCTCTCATAGGGCGACGAGGGGAGGATCATCGGTTAGGATTATGCTATACGATGCTACTTGGAGGTCTTCAGTCTACTCTCTTCTACATGCTGCAAGACGGAGGCTGTCAGAAGCGTAGTCTTCGAAAGGACTAGCTATCCCCCTCTTATTCCGGCTTTCTGCAGTCTAGTCCATATATAATAGCCTTATTCCAGTTGATACCAATGCATACATAGGTAGTATAGCTCCTTGCTTGCGAGTACTTTGGATGAGTACTCACGGTTGCTTTCTCCCTCTTTTCCCCCTATCCCTTCTACCTGGTTGTCGCAACCAGATGTTGGAGCCCAGGATCCAGACGCCACCGTCGACGACGACTCCTACTACACTGGAGGTGCCTACTACTATGTACTGCCCGCTGACAACGACCAGGAGTAGTTTAGGAGGATCCCTGGCAGGAGGCCTGCGCCTCTTCCGATCTGTATCCCAGTTTGTGCTAGCCTTCTTAAGGCAAACTTGTTTAACTTATGTCTGTACTCAGATATTGTTGCTTCCGCTGACTCGTCTATGATCGAGCTCTTGTATTCGAGCCCTCGAGGCCCCTGGCTTGTAATATGATGCTTGTATGACTTATTTTATTTGAAGAGTTGTGTTGTGATATCTTCTCGTGAGTCCCTGATCTTGATCATACACGTTTGCGTGTATGATTAGTGTACGATTGAATCGGGGGCGTCACAGTTGATGATGATGGCGACGGATTCCCCTATCCGGAGCCCCGAACAGACTCCAGATCAGCCCTCCCAAGAGAGATTAGGGCTTGGCGGCGGCTCCGTATCGTAAAACGCAATGAATCATTCTCCGTGATTTTTTCCTCCCCATACGTGAATATATAGAGTTGGAGTTGAGGTCGGTGGAGCCTTAGGGGGCCCACGAGACAGGGGGCGCGCCCCCACCCTCGTGGACAGGGTGTGGGCCCCGTGGTCTTGATTCTTTGGCCAGTATTTTTTATATATTTGAAAAATATTCTCCGTGAAGTTTTAGGTCATTCCAAGAACTTTTATTTCTGCACAAAAATAACCCCATGGCAATTCTGCTGAAAACAACGTTAGTCCGGGTTAGTTCCATTCAAATCATGCAAGTTAGAGTCCGAAACAAGGTCAAAAGTGTTTGGAAAAGTAGATACGATGGAGACGTATCAACTCCCCAAGCTTAAACCTTTGCTTGTCCTCGAGCAATTCAGTTGACAAACTGAAAGTGATAAAGAAAAACTTTTACAAACTTTGTTTGATCTTGTTGTTGTAAATATGTAAAGCCAGCATTCAAGTTTTCAGCAAAGATTATGAACTAACCATATTCACAATAACATTTAGGTCTCATGTTTACTCATATCAATGGCATAATCAACTAGTGAGCAATAATAATAAATCTCGGATGACAACACTTTCTCAAAACAATCATGATATGATATAACAAGATGGTATCTCGCTAGCCCTTTCTGAGACCGCAAAACTGAAATGCAGAGCACCTCTAAAGACCAAGGACTGACTAAAAATTGTAATTCATGGTAAAAGAGATCTAGTGATTGTTTAGGGTTTAGTTATACTCAATGTAAACTAATAGTAATGCATGCAAATGACAGCGGTGCTCTCCAACTGGTGCTTTTTAATAAGAGGATGATGACTCAACATAAAAGTAAATAGATAGGCCCTTCTCAGAGGGAAGCGGGGATTTGTAGAGGTGCTATAGCTCGATTTTGAAATAGAGATAAATAATTTTTTGAGTGGTATACTTTCATTGTCAACATAACAACCAAGAGATCTCGATATCTTCCATGCTACACACATTATAGGCGGTTCCCAAACAGAATGGTAAAGTTTATACTCCTCCTACCACCAGCAAACATCAATCCATGGCTTGTCCGAAACAATGGGTGCCTCCAACTAACAACAATCCTGGGGGAGTTTTGTTTGCAATTATTTTAATTTAAGCATGGGACTGGCATCCCGGTTACCAACCATTTTCTCATGAGTGAGGAGCGGAGTCCACTCCTCTTGAGGATAACCCGCCTAGCATGGAAGATATAGACAACCCTAGTTGATACATGAGCTATTCGAGCATACAAAACATAATTTATTTGAAGGTTTAGAGTTTTGCACATACAAATTTACTTGGAACGACAGGTAGATACCGCATATAGGAAGGTATGGTGGACTCATATGGAATAACTTTTGGGGTTTATGGAGGTGGATGCACAAGCAGTATTCCCACTTAGTACAAGTGAAGGCTAGAAAGAGACTGGGAAGCGACCAGCTAGAGAGCGACAACAGTCATGAACATGCATTAAAATTAATCAACACTGAGTGCAAGCATGAGTAGGATATAATTCACCATGAACATAAATATCGTGGAGGCTATGTTGATTTTGTTTCAACTACATGCGTGAACATGTGCCAAGTCAAGCCACTCGAATCGTTCAAAGGAGGATACCACCCTACCATACCACATCACAACCATTTTAATAGCATGTTGGCACGCAATGTAAACCATTATAAACTCCTAGCTAATTAAGCATGGCATGAGCAACTATAATCTCTAATTGTCATTGCAAACATGTGTCATTCATAATAGGTTGAATCAGGAACGATGAACTAATCATATTTACAAAGACAAGATAGGTCGAGTTCATACCAGCTTTTTTCATCTCAATCAATTCATCATATATCGTCATTATTGCCTTTCACTTGCACGATCGAACGGTGTGGATAATAATAATAGTGCACGTGCAATGGACTAAGCTGTAATCTGCAAGCATTCAATACAAGGGAGAAGACAAGGTAATACGGGCTCTTTGTTAGATCAACAATAATGCATATGAGAACCACTCGACCTTTTCATCATGGTCTTCTCCTCTCGACCCCCAAAGAAAAGAAAGGAAATAAAACTATTTACATGGGAAAGCTCCTAACAAGCAAAAGAAGAACGAGAAATCTTTTGGGGTTTTCTTTCTAATTATTACTACTACAAGCATGGAAAGTAAACTAGCTAAAAGCTACAACTAATTTTTTTGTGTTTTTCTTAAGGTTTTTCAAACATGCAAGAAGAATGCTGGAAAAGAAAATAAACTAGCATGGATAGAACAATGAAAAAGTATGAGCACCGACAACTAGCATGAGTGTGTGAACGTGAATGTAATGTCAGTGAGAAACACGTGCTCCCCAAGCTTAGGATTTTGGCCTAAGTTGGTCTATGGCCACGGCTGACCTGGCAGATAGCCGAAGTTGTAACTGGGGTCGTACTGAGATGCAGCGGCTATTGCCTCACGGGCTGCAGCTTGGAGGCGAGCTGCCTCCGTCATCCTCTCGTACTCGTTCGCCTCCTCCCTGGTTATAACATATCTCCTTTTTGCCTGAAAGTCAAAGAAAGCAGGAGCAGGGAGAGCAACATGGACGGTGTGCCATCTATCAAAGATTAGTCGGTACTGGAGGAATCGTTCATTCCTCTCAACAAACTGATGGCGAACCATAGCATTATAATCTAGATAAGCAGGAGGTAACTCAATATCATTTCCACGTATGGGTATCTCAAGATAATTAGCTACACGAGTTGCATAAATTCCACCAAACAAGTCTCCATTTATGCTGTTGTGATGCAACCTACGTGCAACAATGGCCCCCAAGTTGTATTGTTTATCACCTAATACCGCACTCTTGAGGACACTAAGATCTGGAACACACATGTGACAAGCCTCATCTTTACCGTTAATGCATCTACCAATGAAGAGAGCAAAATAATGTATGGAAGGGAAATAAATGCTCCCTATGGTAGCTTGTGTAATCTCCCTATATTCCCCCACAGTAATACTAGCAAGAAAGTCTTTATATTCAGATTTGTGAGGTTCACTAACATTGCCCCACTGCGGGAGTTTACAAGCAATATTAAAATATTCTAGGTCCATGGTATATGACTTATCATAAAGATCAAATAAAACAGTGTGAGAATTGCGCGAGGATATAAATTTAAACCTTCTCGCAAATGAATCAGTTATATGGAGGTATTGCCGGCACTTATCTGACACGAAGCTCTCAAGATCAGCGTTACACACATATGCGTCAAATTCATCCTTGATGCCTGCCTGGACCATGAAATCCTCTGACAGCCATTCACAAGGCCGCACTTGAGCTTCCCTTGGTAGTTCATTGTCCGGCTCACGTAACGTGGGCCTTGGGCCTTGCTTCCTTGAGGAACCACCTTGGTACATTTTCCTAAACATATTTCTTCCTCTAAAAAATTTCTGAATTTTTTAGTGACTCAAAATAGAAGTGAACCAAACTCAAAAAGATTGATAGCAACTACTCCTACAAGTGCCTAGAGGCCATATCATGCATTAAAACTACTTTTGACCACATAAATTTGGCATGCAAGCTCAAGAATAGGGTCACCTAAGCAGCAAAAATTTGCAATAAATAAAGCACTAGAACAAAACCTAATTGGACCATTGGAGGAGTCACATACCGAAGAACAATCCCCCAAAGCAGTTTTGTGAATGGAGCTTTGAGCAAGGAGAGCAGCAAGATGAGCTAGAACTCGGGTTTGAGCCGGTGTAGGATTTTTTTCTGGAGGAAGACGAAGTGTGTGGGTGCAAGAATAAGTGGAGGGGGCCCACGTGGGGTCCACGAGGCAGGGGGGCACGCCCTCCACCCTCATGGGAACATGGTGGGTCCCCCTGGTGTGTTCCCAGTGCCAAATATTCTTAAATATTCTAGAAAAATCATATTAAATTTTCAGGACACTTGGAGAACTTTTATTTTCGGGGTATTTTTTATTGCAAGGATAATTCGGAAAACAGACAAAAAATACTATTTTTTCTTTATTTAATCTAAATAACAAAAATTAAAAAGAGGGTACAGAGAGTTGTGCTTTCTAACTTCATCCATCTCATGCTCATCAAAAGGAATCCACTAACAAGGTTGATCAAGTCTTGTTAACAAACTCGTTTCGAATAACATGAAACCGGAGAATTTTCAAATAACACTAGGTTACCTCAATGGGGATATGCATGTCCCCAACAATAAGAATATCATATTTCTTCTTGACAGTAGGAAGAGGGAATTCAAAACCTCCAATAGTAATCGTTGAAGTTTTTCCAATAGAATTGATACTGTGGACTTGAGGTTGTTTCCTCGGAAAGTGTACCGTATGCTCATTACCATTAACATGAAAAGTGACATGCCTTTGTTGTAATCAATAACAGCCCCTGCAGTATTTAAAAAGGGTCTACCAATAATAATAGACATACTATCATCCTCGGGAATATCAAGAATAACAAAGTCTGTTAAAATAGTAACGTTTGCAACCACAACAGGCACATCCTCACAAATACCGACATGTATAGCAGTTGATTTATCAGCCATTTGCAAACATATTTCAGTAGGTTTCAACTTATTCAAATCAAGTCTACGATATAAAGAAGAGGCATAACACTAACACCGGCTCCAAGATCACATTAAGTAGTTTTTAACATAGTTTCTTTTAATGGAACATGGTTTAGTTGGTACTCCTGGATCTCCAAGTTTCTTTGGTATTCCACCTTTAAAAGTATAATTAGCAAGCATGGTGGAAATTTCAGCTTCCAGTATCTTTCTTTTATTTGTGACAATATCTTTCATATACTTAGCATAAGGATTCATTTTAAGCATATCAGTCAAACACATATGCAAAAAGATAGGTCTAATCACTTCAGCAAAGCACTCAAAATCCTCATCATCCTTTTTGTTGGATGGTTTATGAGGAAAAGGCATGGGTTTCTGAACCCATGGTTCTCTTTCTTTACCGTGCTTCCTAGCAACAAAGTCTCTCTTGTCATAATGTTGATTCTTTGATTGTGGGTTGTCAAGATCAATAGCAGGTTCAATCTCTACGTCATTGTTATTGCTAGGTTGAGCATTGATACGTCTCCAACGTATCTATAATTTTTGATTGTTCCATGCTATTATATTATCAAGCTTGGATGTTTTATATGCTATTTTATATGATTTTTTCGGACTAACCTATTAACCTAGAGCCCAGTGCCAGTTTTTGTTTTTTCCTTGTTTTAGAGTATCGCAAAAAATGAAAATCAAACGGAGTCCAGTTGACTAGAAACTTCACGGAACTTATTTTTGGACCAGAAGAAGCCCATGAAGTATCGGAGATGGACTAGAAGAGTCATGGGCTTCCCATGAGGGTGGGGGGGCACGCCTACCCCCTTGGGCGAGCCCCTTGCCTCGTGGAGCAGAATAGATCGGGAGTTCCGCCACTAGAAGCCTCCGTAGCCACCGAAAACCAATCTAGACCCGTTCCGGCACCCTGCCGGAGGGGGAACCCCTCACCGGTGGCCATCTTCATCATCCCGACACTCTCCATGATGAGGAGGGAGTAGTTCACCCTCGGGGCTGAGGGTATGTACCAGTAGCTATGTGTTTGATCTCTCTCTCTCTCTCTCTCGTGTTCTTAAGGTGGTACGATCTTGATGTATCGCAAGCTTTGCTATTATAGTTGGATCTTATGATGTTTCTCCCCCTCTACTCTCTTGTAATGGATTGAGTTTTCCCTTTGAAGTTATCTTATCGAATTGAGTCTTTAAGGATTTGAGAACACTTGATGTATGTCTTGCCGTGCTTATCTGTGGTGACAATGGGATATCATGTGATCCACTTGATGTATGTTTTGGTGATCAACTTGCGGGTTCCGCCCATGAACTATGCATAGGGGTTGGCACACGTTTTTGTCTTGACTCTCCGGTAGAATCTTTGGGCCACTCTTTGAAGTTCTTTGTGTTGGTATGAATAGATGAATCTGAGATTGTGTGATGCATATCGTATAATCATACCCACGGATACTTGAGGTGACATTTTAGTATCTAGGTGACATTAGGGTTTTGGTTTATTTGTGTCTTAAGGTGTTATTCTAGTACAAACTCTAGGATAGATTGAACGGAAAGAATAGCTTCGTGTTATTTTACTACAAACTCTTGAATAGATCGATCAGAAAGGATAACTTTGAGGTGGTTTCGTACCCTACCATAATCTCTTCATTTGTTCTCCGCTATTAGTGACTTTGGAGTGACTCTTTGTTGCATGTTGAGGGATAGTTATATGATCTAATTATGTTATTATTGTTGAGAGAACTTGCACTAGTGAAAGTATGAACCCTAGGCCTTGTTTCCTAGCATTGCAATACCGTTTACGCTCACTTTTATCATTAGTTACCTTGCTGTTTTTATATGTGCAGATTACAAAAACCTTTATCTACCATCCATATACCACTTGTATCACCATCTCTTCGCTGAACTAGTGCACCTATACAAACCTATACAATTTACCATTGTATTGGGTGTGTTGGGGACACAAGAGACTCTTTGTTATTTGGTTGCAGGGTTGTTTGAGAGAGACCATCTTCATCCTACACCTCCCATGGATTGATAAACCTTAGGTCATCCACTTGAGGGAAATTTGCTACTGTCCTACAAACCTTTGCACTTGCAGGCCGAACAACGTCTACAAGAATAAGTTTGTGTAGTAGACATCAAGCATCAACATGAACATCATCATTAACATTATCACTAGGTTCATGTTCATTAACAGATTGTGTTTCAGCATAGGAAATAGAAATATCATTGCGATTCTCAGGTGTGTCAACAACAGGTTCACTAGAAGCATGCAAAGTCCTATCATTTTTCTTTTTCTTATTTTTAGAAGGACTAGGTGCATCTACATTATTTCTCTGAGAATCTTGCTCAATTCTCTTAGGGTGGCCCTCAGGATACAAAGGTTCCTGAGTCATTTTACCCCTTCTAGTCATAACTCTAACAACATTATCATTTTTCTTATTATTTAATTCGTTGAGCAAATCATTCTGAGCTTTAAGTACGTGTTCTACTTGAGTGGTAACCATAGAAGCATGTTTACTAATAAGTTTAAGTTCACCTTTAACTCTCGACATATAATCACTCAAGTGTTCAATCATATAAGCATTACGTTTCAATTGCCTACCAACATAAGCATTGAAGTTTTCTTGTTTAACCATAAAATTGTCATACTCATCCAAGCATTGGCTAGCAAACTTAGTAGATGGAATTTTACCCTTATCAAATCTATAGAGAGAATTTACCTTTACGACCTATGACGGGTTATCAAGACCATGTATTTGTCGGATCACGGGTTCCGGCAAAACCCTTAAGGTTCGAACACTGGGGTGCACGCGAAGATCCCCCCTATCGATCCGCGTCCTAACTTAGCCTAGATCTCACGAACTAACTCGATGAACTCGCAACACAAAGGACACAAAATTTATACTGGTTCGGGCCACCGTTGTGGTGTAATACCCTACTCCAGTGTGGTGGTGGTGGATTGCCTCTTGGGCTGAAGACGAACAGTACAAGGGGAAGAGCAGCCTCTTCAGGTTGAGGTGCTCTTGTACTTGGTGAACTTGTGTGTGTGTGAGGATCCGGTCCAAGGTTCTGTCCTCTCTCCTTCCACTATGGTGGTGTCTAGTCCTATTTATAGAGGCTCTGGTCCTCTCCCCAAATATTGAGCGGGAAGGGAGCCAACAACAACCAATTTGAAGGGGAACAGCTAGTACAAGCTATCCTGACAAAAGCAGTCTTCGCCTACCAAAGGCTCTGGTGGTGACGCCGTCTTGGGCTCCACGGTGACCTCCGTCTTGCCGTCCTTCTGCTCTTGGTTTCGTGCACCAATATGGAAACCTTTGCTTGATGCCTTGGTACTCCGCGCCTGCACTTGCCCCCTTAGCACCAAAGAGGAAACAAGGACGCTGCGTGCGCTGGCGCCCGCCTGGTCTCGATCGTCATGGCTTACGTCACGAGAACCTCGCGAGGTTTGCCCGGCCTTGAACTCTCCGCCCCTCACGAGCCAGCCTGGTGAGGCCGCTCCTGAGGAGGTCTTGTGTCGTCCGCCTCGCGTGGCTTGGCCCCTCGCGAGGGTCTTGATTCCTTGTTGATGAAGATGTGCCGTACAGGCCTGCTAGCAAAGCCATGCCGTGGGCCACAGGCAGGCAAGTCTGGGGACCCCCGTTCCCAGAACGCCGACAGTAGCCCCCGGGGCCAAGGTGCGTTCGGGCTTGGCTTCGAGGCGAAGCCAAAGGTCAAGTGCGGAGCGCCATGGGCCCCAATAGCCTGCGGCCTCGGTCGACACATGGCAGTTGATTGGACGTGGGCGTCTCCGCTTCCACACGCTGCCTCGGCAACTGCCCGACGTGACAAGTCCCTGCGACATGCAAGGAAAACCATCATTACATGTGATCGTGGGGGGTGCTGGTTGGCCTTCTCCTGGTATAAATGGGAGGGGGGCGGAGCCCCCGTCGCCCATCCTTCCTCTGCCTCTCCCGCTTCTTCTTCTTCCTTGCTCCACTCCTTTCTTGTGCAGACATGGCGCCGATCCAGAGGTTCTCGGCCGCAGAGAAGGTCAAGGCTCCCCTCAATGTGCCCGAGCTGCTCCCACCAAAGAAAAGGAGGTCTCATCGCCGCGAGGTGGTCGTGAGGACGATGGTGTCGCGGCCTTTGTATGAGAGGCCGCCTCCTGGGTACCCGCTGCCCTTGTACCCTCACGCCGCCGATTCCGGAGGGAGGAGCGATGAGCAGCACCGCCCTCGCCTGGGCCGCGGTCGCCGTGCCGCGGAGGCGCACGCCGTCGCCCCAGGGGTCCACGTTGTAGACTCTTCGCGCGAGTTCGTGCTATGGGCGGTGATACCCTCGAGCACCTGGATATGCCTCCCGCCGTTCTTCGCCGCCGAGATGCCGTCGAGGGGCCTTCACGAACTTTGGCTGCAGCATGCCGACTGCGACGCCCCAGCAACTGGAGCGGAGATTGGAACCATTGCCTCCGGGAAGATCTTCATTAACCGAGGCTGGGGTGAGATTGCCCGGGTCTGCCGTGCGGAAGGCGCCCTCGCGATCCACTTCGAGTAAGATGACGCCTTCGTGCTGTTCTTCAAGGTCTTCGACGAGGAAGGCCGCCGCCTGGAGTGCTGCGCTGAAGGAGGTCGCCAGGACGATGCTGCGGCGGGCGCGGGGCCCGCCACCAGTCTCGGCTGCAGCTCCTCCAGCGATAGCGGCGACTCCTGGTTGTCCAGCGACTCTCTTGAGCTCTTGGAGTCTTCGGAGACGAGCGACGACATCTACGTGCCCCCGAGCTCCCGTCGAGCCCGGAGCAGGGCCGCGACATCCAGCCGCCGTTGCCGCTGACCTGGATGGGGTTGGGGTCGGCCTCACGTGGCCCATTGTTGATGATGGCGTCGGTGACACCTGGTGCGCATAGATAGAACCCCTAGGAATTCCTTCCCTCTTGTCCCCTGCGAGGAATCAAGAAACGGACCCCGTGGGGTGTGTAAAGCGTCTGTAATGCCTTTTGTTAATATAGCCCTCATTATGAAGATTTGTGTGCGCATATCCTGCTGAAGCTCGGCCTCCCCTTTCCAATCCTGCGGCAGCTTGGTGCTCTACGCTGACAGGTCCCGGTCCCTAGGCAGGCTGCAGCCGTCGCTGGTATGCCAGGTCGTGTGCCGTGGTCAAGGCCAGGAGGTGAGCGGCCCGGGGTCCAGTAAGAGCTCCTGAGGCGCGATGCTCAAAAGGCCCCCCTTAGCATGCAAGCAGCTGTCTTAGGGTGGGACAGGAAGAAAACGTTGCCGCAGCAGGGCAGCGAAGGGAGTGAGTGAGGGTCTCGTGCCGCGGGCGACTGGTGGATCCAGAGCGAGAACTTATCTTGGCTGTCCGGGGTCGACTCCTCGAGTCGTGCCGGACTCGTACGTCGGCCGCTGTGGTGTGGCTAGGTCTGGCCCGTGCGGGCCTCCCCCTCCCCTCCATGTCCTTCTTGGTGCTCTGCGTCCTCAGGTCCCGGCCCTCGAGCGAGCTCAGCCGCCGCTGGTATGCCAGGTCACGTGCCGTGGTCAAGGCCAGGGGTGAGGGCTGGAGAGCCAGTAAGAGCTCCTGAGGCATGATGCTCAGGAGCCCCCCTTTTAACGCGCAAGCGAATCGCATGAGAGGAGAGAGAGAGTCCGCGGTACCGCCTGCTGTGGCCCTCATGAAGTTCCTGCAAGTTAGTGCAAGGAAGGGCACCGGTCGCCATGGTGATTGCTGGTTTGCTTCTGGTGCATGAGAGAGGACTCCCTACTGCGGAGAGTCCCCGAGGCGTGTACAACCCCGCCCTGACACGTGGCTTGCTCGGCAGGGCTAGACGAGGTGTATCTGGGCACTCGTGAGCTGGCGCGGGACTCACGAGGCCCTACCTCAAGGTGGGTTGCGCCTGGTCTTGGTTCTTGTTTGCTGTCTTGGTCCTGCGAGGTGGTTAGACAACGCGAGGGGTCCTGAAGGAAGACGACCGGCACGCGGCTCCCATGATGGGTGACAATCAAGCAGGCCATAGTCATAGATAGATTAAGCATGGAAAGCAACCTAGCTCAGGTAAATGCAGGGAAGATGCATGCCACTGGGTCCGGCCCGAGCGGCTTAGGGATGATGCAGCCCGAGGGGCGCCCCCAACAGGGTAAGCTAAAGACATAAAAGGAAAGATACATGCCAAAAGGACGTACCCATGCGGCCTGGGAATGATGCAGCCCTGGGGGTGCTCCCAGCTGAATGAACTTTGGAAAATGTCACCTGGTTTTGTTGATGAAGGAGAGTTGGGGTAGCTGAAGGCGTGCGGCGAAGGGGCTGCCCTCATGAGCCACCGGGGCCCTGAGCCTCGGGAGGCTCTGGGGGTTGATAACCCACAAGTATAGGGGATCAATTGTAGCCTCTTTCGATAAGTAAGAGTGTCGATCCCAACGAGGAGCTAAAGGTAGAACAAATATTCCCTCAAGTTCTATCGACCACCGATACAACTCTACGCACGCTTGACATTCGCTTTACCTAGAACAAGTATAAAACTAGAAGTACTTTGTAGGTGTTTTTGGATAGGTTTGCAAGAATATAAAGAGCACGTAAATAAAAAGTAGGGGGTGTTTAGATAAAGAAGCAATAAAGTTAGTATAGCGAGTGTGGAAAAGTGGTGGTAGGAGTTGCGAAATTGTCCCTAAGCAATTGACTACGTTACTAAACCGATAGCAAGTTTTATGTGGGAGAGGCCACTGCTAGCATGTCATCCCTGACTTGGAATTCTATGCACTTATGATTGGAACTATTAGCAAGCATCCGCAACTACTAACGTTCATTAAGGTAAAACCCAACCATAGCATTAAGATATATTGGTCCCCCTTCAATCCCGTATGCATCAATTTCTATGCTAGGTTGAAGCTTCTGTTACTCTTGCCCTCCAATACATAGTCCTATTAACATACAACTAACCCTGTGGTGTGATCCACGCGCGCGCTCATATGATGGGAACCAAAGGACATCAACATAACCACAAGCAAATTAAATCAATCATAGCAATTCATCAACCACTGATAGGACAACGAAAATCTACTCTGACATCATAAGATGGCAACACATCATTGGATAATAATATGAAGCATAAAGCACCATGTTCAAGTAGAGGGTACAACGGGTTGCGGGAGAGTGGACCGCTGTAGATAGAGGGGGGAAGGTGATGGATATGTTGGTGAAGATGGCGGAGGTGTTAGTGAAGATCGCAGTGATGATGATGGTGGCCACGGCAGCGTTCCGGCGCCACCGGAAGAGAAGGGGAGAGGGGGCCCCTTCTTCTTCTTATTCTTCCTTGACCCCCTCCCTAGATGGGAGAAGGGTTTCCCCTCTGGTCCTTGGCCCTCCATGGCATGGGAGGGGCGAGAGCCCCTCCGAGATTGGATCTGTCTCTCTCTCTTTCTGCGTTCTCAGATTCTGCCCTTTCATCGTTTCTTATATTCCTAGAGATCCGTAACTCCGATTGGGCTGAAATTTTAACACGATCTCTATCCGGACATTAGCTTTCTTGCGGCAAAAGAAGGGCATCAACCGCCTTACGGGGTGGCCACAAGGGCCCAGGGTGCGCCCCCTGCCTCATGCCCCCCTCGGGCATCGTCTCATGTTGATTTTTCTTCCCAAAAATCACATATATTCCAAAACAAATCTTCATCAGTTTTTATCCCGTTTGGACTCTGTTTGATATGAATTTACTGTGAAACAAAAAACATGCAACAAACATGAACTGGCACTAGGCACTGGATCAATATTTTAGTCCCCAAAAATAGTATAAAAAGTTGCCAAAAGTATATGAAAGTTGTAGAATATTGGCATGGAACAACCAAAATTATAGATACGACGAAGACGTATCAGCATCCCCAAGCTTAATTCCTGCTCGTCCTCGAGTAGGTAAATGATAAAAAAGATAATTTTTGATGTGGAATGCTACCTAGCATAATCTTGATCATGTAATCTAATCATGGCATGAATATTAAGACACGAGTGATTCAAAGCAATAGTCTATCATTTGACATAAAAACAATAATACTTCAAGCCTACTAATAAAGCAATCATGTCTTTTCAAAATAACATGGCCAAAGAAAGTTATCCCTACAAAATCATATAGTCTGGCTATGCTCCATCTTCACCACACAAAATATTCACATCATGCACAACCCCGATGACAAGCCGAGCAATTGGTTCATACTTTTTAACGCGCTTCAGCTTTTTCAACCCTCACGCAATACATGAGCGCAAGCCATGGATATAGCACTATAGGTTGAATAGAATATGATGATGGGGGTTATGTGGAGAAGACAAAAAGGGAGAAAGTCTCACATCGACGCGGCTAATCAATGGGCTATGGAGATGCCCATCAGTTGATTTCAATGCGAGGAGTAGGGATTGCCATGCAATAGATGCACTAGAGCTATAAGTGTATGAAAGCTCAAACTGAAACTAAGTGGGTGTGCATCCAACTTGCTTGCTCATGAAGACCTCGGGCATTTGAGGAAGCCCATCATCAGAATATACTAGCCAAGTTCTATAACGAAAATTCCCACTAGTATATGAAAGTGATAACTCAAGAGACTCTCTATATGAAGAACATGGTGCTACTTTGAAGCACAAGTGTGGTAAAAGGATAGTAACATTGTCCCTTCTCTATTTTTCTCTCATTTTTTGGGCCTTCCCTTTTTTTGCCTTTCTCTTTTTTTATTTTTTTTCATCCGAAGTCTCATCCTGACTTGTGGGGGAATCATAGTTGAAAGGATCGATATGGTTGACTAGAGGGGGGGGGGGGGAATATGCAACTAACAATTTTTAGCTTTTCTTTACCAAATTAAAGTTTGCATCAACGTAGGTTGTCTAGATGTGCAACTAGGTGAGCAACCTATATGATGCAACAACAATGAGCACACAAGCAAGCAAGAGAAGTAACACTAATAAGCTTGCACAAGTAAAGGTAAGAGATAACCAAGAGTGGACCCGATGAAGACGAGGAAGTGTTACCGAAGTTCCTTTCTTTTGAGGGGAAGTACGTCTCCGTTGGAGCGGTGTGGAGGCACAATGCTCCCCAAGAAGCCACTAGGGCCACCGTATTCTCCTCACGCCCTCACACAATGCGAGATGCCGTGATTCCACTATTGGTGCCCTTGGAGGCGGCGACCGGACCTTTACAAACAAGGTTGGGGCTATCTCCACAACTTAATCGGAGGCTCCCAACAACACCATGAAGCTTCACCACAATGGACTATGGCTCCATGGTGACCTCAACCATCTAGAGTGCTCAAACACCCAAGAGTAATAAGATCCACTGGGGATTGGTGGGGGAATCAAATTTCTCTTGGTGGAAGTGTAGATAGGGGCCTTCTCAACCAATCCCGAGCAAATCAACAAGTTTGATTGTCTAGGAAGAGAGATCGGGCGAAAATGGAGCTTAGAGCATTAATGGAGCTTTTGGGGGAAGAGGTAAGTCAACTAGAGGAAGAAGACACCCCTTATATAGTGGAAGAACAAATCCAACCGTTATCCACCAACTCAGCCTGTGCAATGCGGTACTACTGTACCAGAGGCGCGGTACTACCGCAGGGGCACACGGTACTACCGCAGGGCCCCGCGGTGCTACCGCCCATGCATCAGAGACCAGAACAGCCCAAAATCCACTAAGGCAGAGGGCGGCAGTACTGCTGGCGTGGTACTACCGCGCCCCCTTGCGGTACTACTGCAAGGCAGGGACTGTCCAGAGATGGGAAGACACGGATATAATAAATTACATCCGTGGCTACTTCCGCAGAGTTGGAGTCGATGCAAAAACCCGACGCGGTAGTACCATAAGCCAGCAGCGGTACTACCGCGCTAGGCGCGGATGTAAAAAATTACATCCGCCCCTTACTGCTGCATACTTGCGGAACTAAGCCAGATACCACGGTACTACCGTGCCCAGTGCGCGGTACTACTGTGATGGGTGCCACCCACTAGGGAGAGGGTGACAACATCCGGACTCCGGCCGCAGTACTACCGCTTGCCAGGAAGCGGTACTACCATGGGCGCTTGTGGTACTACCGCACCAGTGGACGGTACTACCGCAAGGGCCTATGGTACTACCGCTCTAAGGAGCAGTACTACCGCACGCCCTAGTTTAGCAAGCACGAGCAATATTCGCATAGACAAGGAAAACATAGGATGCTCCAAAGGCTAGAAGAAAAGGAGGTACAAAGGAAGATGTGTACGTGATGAATCCACCCAACCTTTTCGACGCGGACCCCTCTTAATAGTACGGCTTCCCTACGACTCAATACCACCGAAAAGAAACATAGAGAAACGCCATCTTCCATAGCCTTCGAGGGGAACCAAACCATCTTGTGCCTAGTCAATATATATCTGAAATATTCGATGCACATGATTAGTCACAAAAAGTATTGTCATCAATCACCAAAATCAACTAAGGGATAAAAATGCCCTTACAATAGTCTCCATCATCCTTTCCTCACTGGGACAATGCTCTAATAATGATGATCACCACACTTATATTTACTGACAACTCAATATTACAACTCGATACTAGAACAAAGATATGACTCTATATGAATGCCTCCGGCAGTGTACCGGGATGTGCAATGATCTAGCGTAGCAATGACATCAAAAAACAGACAAGCCATGAAAACATCATGCTAGCTATCTTACGATCATTGCAAAGCAATATGAAAATAAATGCTCAAGTCATGTATATGATGATGATGGAATTTGCATGTCAATATATCTCGGAATGGCTATGGAAATGCCATGATAGGTAGGTATGGTGGCTGTTTTGAGGAAGATATAAGGAGGTTTATGTGTGATAGAGCATATCGTATCACGGGGTTTGGATGCACCGGCGAAGTTGCACCAACTCTCGAGGTGAGAAAGGGCAATGCACGGTACCAAAGAGGCTAGCAATGATGGAAGGGTGAGAGTGCATATAATCCATGGACTCACATTAGTCATAAAGAACTCATATACTTATTGCAAAAGTTTATTAGCCCTCGAAGCAAAGTACTACTACTGAAACACCAACAATGCGGCTATATCTCCCATGTGTCGGAGCACGACTTAGAGGCATAACCGCATAGTAGGCATGTTGCAAGAGGGGTAATCTTTACACATCCCATGTACTGAATAAGAAAGAGATAACGACTTGGCTTACAATCGCCACTTCACACAATACATAAATATAGCATTACATCATCCAGATACAATCAAGGTCCGACTACGGAACCAAAATAAAGACAACCCCAAATGCATAGGTCCTGATCGCCCCAACTGGGCTCCACTACTGATCGAAAGGAAACGAAACAATACAACGAACACAATCTTCATCGAGCTCCCACTTGAGCTCAGCTGCGTCATCCGCACTGGTATCAACGGCACCTGCAACTGGTTTTGGAAGTAATCTGTGAGTCACGGGGACTCAGCAATCTCACACCCTCGTGATCAAGACTATTTAAGCTTAAGGTAGGAAAAGGGGGGGGGTAGTGAGGTGGAGCTGCAGCAAGCACTAGCATATATGGTGGCTAACTTACGCAAATGGGAGCGAGAAGAGAAGCAAAGCACGGTCGATAAACTATCATGATCAAGAAGAGATCCTGAAACTACTTATGTTCAAGCATAAAACGAGACCGTGTTCTCTTCCCGGACTCCGCCGAAAAGAGACCATCACGACTACACACACGGTTGATGCATTTTAATTAAGTTAAGTGTCAAGTTCTCTACAACCGGATATTAACAAATTCCCATCTGCCCATAACCGCGGGCACGGCTTTCGAAAGTTCAAAACCCTACAGGGGTGTCCCAACTTGGCCCATCACAAGCTCTCACGGTCAACGAAGCATATTCCTTCTCCCAGGAAGACCCGATCAGACTCGGAATCCCGGTTACAAGACATCTCGACAATGGTAAAACAAGTCCAGCAAAGCCACCCGATGTGCCGACAAATCCCGATAGGAGTCGCACGTATCTCATTCTCAGGGCACATCGGATAGGTCAAGCTACGAGTAAAACCAACCCTCGAGTTGCCCCGAGGTGGCCCCGCGGGCTGCCCGTTTCGGACGAACACTCAGAGGAGCACTGGCCGGGGGGGTTAAAATAAAGATGACCCTTGAGTCTGCAGAACCCAAGGGAAAAAGGCTTAGGTGGCAAATGGTAAAACCAAGGTTGGGCCTTGCTGGAGGAGTTTTATTCAAGGCGAACTGTCAAGGGGTTCCCATTATAACCCAACCGCGTAAGGAACGCAAAAACAAGGAACATAACACCGGTATGACGGAAACTAGGGCGGCAAGAGTGGAACAAAACACTAGGCATAAGGCCGATCCTTCCACCCTTTACCAAGTATATAGATGCATTAAAGTAAACAAGATATAATAGTAATGATATCCCAACAATATCCATGTTCCAACATGGAACAAACTCCAACTTCACCTGCAACTAGCAACGCTATAAGAGGGGCTGAGCAAAGCGGTAACATAGCCAAACGACGGTTTGCTAGGAAAGGTGGGTTAGAGGCTTGACATGGCAAAATGGGAGGCATGATATAGCAAATGGTAGGTATCGCGTCATAGCAATAGAACGAGCAACTAGCAAGCAAAGATAGAAGTGATTTCGAGGGTACGACCATCTTGCCTGCAAAGTTCTTCGAGTTGACGAAAGACTGATCCTCGTAAGCATACTCAACGGGTTCCTCGATCACGAACTCGTCTCCCGGCTCTACCCAAGGCAATAACACAAGCAAAGGAAACCACAATCAATCACGATGCAATGCGCAAGCAACATGATGCAAAACATGGCATGACATGCGTGAAGTGATATGCAATGTATATGCGAGCTCCGGAAGGAAAAGATTGAACCAGGCCTCAACTTGGCAAACCAAGTGCGCCGCTGGAAAGATGAGTTGATTTCGGTCAAAATCGATATAAAGATCACCAGAATCGGATGCACGGTTTGCAAATGGCAAGCAAAACAAGAATGGCACAATTCTGCGATTAACAACACGATGCCATCTAGAATGCACCAAGAAACTAAGCTACTGCACTCTAACATAGAAACAAAGCACATGGAAGTGATCTACTCAAGATGCTTGACAAAAGATGAACACTGAGCTACGGCTAAATCACACAAGAGCAGGCTCAAACAAGCATGGCAAAAGTGCAAAAAATATCAGCATCACAGACTTAGTGAAAATACTAACATGTCAGGAATTAACATCAGGAAGCAATGTTTATAGCAAGATATCAACATGCTGCAGGAACAGAACATAGCAATACATGGCATTGCATGGATCTACTCAAAGCATATAACAAAAGTCCCTTACTGACCATAAGCCAAAAAGGATCAGAAGATATGATGGCACCCATGTAAACATGGCAAGTTCCGTTAACAGATTCAGACTTAGCAGAAAACTGGACATGGCAAAAACAGAGTTATGAAGGTATGTTTGCGAGCTCGATTCACTCAACACAAGGCATTGCATGACAATCTAAGCATACTACCATCAAGAAGGCATGTTCATGAAGCTAACCAAAGAAAGAACAAACTTATAGCATGCATGGATACACTACAACAACCTTGGCAAAATTGATTAACACGTAAACCATCTTCCAGGAACATTTTATAGCAAAAGTAGAGCAAGATTGAGTCATGCTAGGGCACTCCATAAATGCAAACATGGGCATGTATGGATTGAGCACAACCATATTCCCAAATCATCCTTACTGAACATACTCAAAGGAGGCATGGATCTCTCTGTAGCAACATGAATACATGGCATAAAAATAACAGCATGGAAATGACTTAGTGAAAATCTAAGTGCCTGAAATCAGCAATATTACGAGAGCTACTTTGCATGCATGTGCTAGTCACCACATTGATCAGAAAAATACATGGCATACACCCCTGTAAAGATGGCATGGCATAGCCCAAAACACATGTAGATCTCATGCCCATATGCATCACACAATAATCATGGCTAAAATGACAAATGCTCATAATCTGCTAAATAACAGGAAGTAACATTTTATAGAACTCTTGCAGCAACACTTTGGGCATCAAGATGGACTCAAACAAGCAGGGCACAATGGAACAAAATGAAGAGCACATCATGATGAACATTTTGATATATTGCACGCACAAAACGGAGCAATGAGCACAAAGTTATGGCACGTCGAACAGAGGCATAATTCATCACAGTAAAAGACTTAGTGGGAAAATATACCTCCCGAAACGAACCTAGGGTTTTGGGGCACGTCATACGAGGTTTGCCGGAAGGTCACCGGAGGAGAGGGAGACGGCGCCGGAGTTGGGGAAGCGCGGGGACGGCGGAGGAAGCAATGGCACGGGGCGGATCCGGCCACAAGAGGGAACTCTGGCGAGCTGACGATGGCGGGGCTGGCTGTCTTGGACGGAGAGGAGAGGTCGGGCCCTCGCCGGATCTAGCAACTCCGGCCAGATCAGGGCGCTGCTACGGCGGTTCGGCGAGAGGGCGCGCAGGGTCGGCCAAAGGCGGTGCGGGATGGCGGATGGCGGAGCACGGCGGGTCGGCGAGGCGCGGTCTGGCAAGGAGGTCGATGGCGGCGACGTGCTCCAGTCGCCGGAGTTGGTCGCCGGTGACAGCGCGAAGGCGGTGGCGGCGGAGCAAGGGCGGCGGCCTTGGGCACGGGACGCGGGCGGCGGGGTCGGGCCGAGCGGGCCGCACGCGGGCTCGGCGGGCCGCGGCCACGGGGACGGCGGCGAAGGACAAGTGATACAGCATGATTGGTCCGGCGCGGCGGCTGGACAGGTCCGGACGGTGACGGACATGTCTGACGACGCGGGGAGGAGTGGATCTAGGGTTTATCCGCGAAGTTTAGAGGGGAAGGTCTATTTATAGGTAGAGGGAGCTAGGAGAGTCCAAATGAGGTGCGGTTTTCGGCCACGCGATCGTGATTGAACGACCGAGAGGATGGAGGGGGTTTGGATGAATTATTGGGCCACTTTGGAGGGGTGTTGGGCTGCAACACACACGAGGCCTTTACGGTTCCCCGGTTAACCGTTGGAGTAACAAACGAACTCCAAATGGCACGAAACTTGACAGGCGGTCTACCGGTGGTGTACCAAGGCCGCTTGGAAAATCTCGGTCCATTCCGAGAATGTTTTACACCCGCTCAGGAAAAGAGGCAAAAGGGGACGTCGAAGGACATAGGAGTGTCGGATTGAGAAACGAACAACGGGGAAAATGCTCGGATGCATGAGACGAACACGTATGCAAACGAGATGCACATGATGACATGATGAGAAATGCATGACATGGACAAAATGCAAAACGAAAACAAAACCCAACCACGAGGGGAATCTCACAACACCTCTCCGAAAAAGGCAAGAGTCGGAGTACAAATATGGAAAGTTGTATCCGGGGTGTTACAACAACGCATGCCCCTAGGGGGATAGATTGGTAGGAAAAGACCATCGCTCGTCCCTGACCGCCACTCATAAGGAAGACAATCAATAAATACCTCATGCTCCGACTTCGTTACTTGACGGTTCACCATACGTGCATGCTACAGGAATCACAAACCTCGACACTAGTATTTCTACTAATCCACAACTACCCACTAGCATGACTCTAATATCACCATCTTTATATTGCAGAACTATTGCAAGGAATCAAACATATCATATTCAGTGATCTACAAGTTTTATGTAGGATTTTATGAGTAACCATGTGAATGACCAGTTCCTATCATCTCTCTAAATAGATATAAGTGAAGCAAGAGAGTTTAATTCTTTCTACAAAAGATATGCCCATGCTCTAACAAATATAAGTGAAGAAAAAGAGCATTCTACAAATGGCGGTTATGTAAAGAGAAACAGGCAATCCAAACTTTAAATGATATAAGTGAAGCACATGAAGCATTCTATAAAGCCATACTCAAAATATATAAGTGAAGTGCATAGAGCATTCTATAAATAAACCAAGGACTATCTCATACCAGCATGGTGCATAAAAGAAAATTGAAAACTAAATGCAAAAGACGCTCCAAGATTTGCACATATCGCATGAATGAAACGAATCCAAAAACATACCGATACTTGTCGAAGAAAGATGGGATGCCTTCCGGGGCATCCCCAAGCTTAGACGCTTGAGTCTCCTTGAATATTTACTTGGGGTGCCTCGGGTATCCCCAAGCTTGAGCTCTTTCCTCTCTTCCTTCTTCTGACATCGAGACCTTCTCGATCATCGAACACTTCATCCACACAAAACTTCAACAGAAAACTCGGTAAGATCCGTTAGTATAATAAAACAAATCACTACTCTAAGTACTGTTGCAAACTAATTCATATTTTGTTTTGTCATTTTAGCTACTGTAATATAACTTTTTCATGGCTTAATCCACTGATAGAAATCGATAGTTTCATCAAAACAAGCAAACTATGCATCAAAAACAGAATCTGTCTAAAACAGAACAGTCTGTAGTAATCTGAACATTCACGAAACTTCTGTTACTCCAAAAATTCTTCCAAAATTAGGAAAAATAAACAATTTGTATAGAAGGACAGTGCAAAAAGTTTCAGAACCGTTTGACGTTCCATTAAAAAATTGTAAAATCACGCACTACAGCCAAAGTTTCTGTCCTACACCGTACAAACCAACAAGCATCTAAAACATCCTAAAGGCAAACCTTGGCACATTATTTTTATCTTTAAACCTTATAAAAGCACACAACATAAATAAATGACTATCTAAAACTTCCGGGTTGTCTCCCTGGTAGCGCTTTCTTTAAAGCCATTAAGCTTGGCATATAGTGCTCATGTAATGGATCCACCCGGATCCCAAGGTATATCAAAGCCAATTTGAGTCAACAATGATTTTTAATTTAGTAGTGAGCACAAAGTAACATATATCAAGCAATGACGAAGTCTAACTCTCTTCCTATGGATCGGCATGTCATAAAAGAACAATTCATGCGCACATAGTAAAGGCCAATGCATAGTATAAACAGTTTCTTGCAATTTTTTCGTGTTGGAAACATAAAGAGGCGGAGATGTAGTTCCTCTCTCATAATAATTGCAAGTAGGAGAAGCAAGCACATGCATATTATATCTATCAAAATCATCATGTCTAATAGTAAAACGCAACCCATCAATATAATCCTGAATAAGGGTAAACTTCTCCGATATAGTGTAGTTGGGAGAATTCAAAAATATAATAGGACTATCATGTGTGGGTGCAATAGCAAAAATTTCATGTTTAACATAAGGAACTATAGCAAGTTCATCTCCATAAGCATAATTTATATTGGCATCTTGGCCACAAGCATAGCAAGCATCATCAAAAAGGGGTATTTCAAGAGAATCAACAGGATCATAACAATCATCATAGCAATCATCCTTCGGTAAGCATGAAGGGAAATTAAACAATGTATGAGTTGAAGAGTTACTCTCATTAGAAGGTGGGCACGGGTAGCTAATCCTCTCTTCCTCCTTTTGTTCTTCGCTCTCCTCATCATCTTTTTCATCCAATGAGCTCACTGTTTCATCAATTTCTTCTTCCATAGACTCCTGCAAAATATTAGTCTCTTCTTGGACAGCGGAGGAGACCTCGATATATGGTTTAACATAGGCATTAGAAGCATAATTCTCATAACAATATTCAAGTATGGCAAAATTTTCAAATTTGTAAAGAGTAGCATCATACTTTTCAATCAAAGAAGCAATTTCATAAGCACCCTTAAAAGCAACAAATTCTTCAATTTGTTTAACATCATAGTAATTATAAACACCCTTAGCATAAGAAGATACGATTCCATTATCACTAAACAAACATTGGCAGGGAAGGTGTTTCTTAGGGTCTTCAGAACAACAAGTAATATCACATATTTCGCATAAATTCCAAGCATAGGATTGCAAACGATGAATTTGATCAGTAAACGTTTCCCTTTTTCAGATATGCGGTGTCACACATAACAAGCATGCTCATCTAAAGATTTGCCCTCAACTAAGCTAGTTGGGGTTTCAGCACGAGCACGTAGGGATCGAAGATGATCCAAGTAATAAGCTTCAGGAGTGTGATAGATTTTGAATGGTTCTTCAACCATTGGTTCGGTAGGTACAACTATTTTTTTTGGTATTTTGCATTTCCTACCCATAACTAAAGGTAGAAAACAACTAAGAACAACAAATAAAAATTACTTAGTGATAAAGCAAACAAGCACACACGAGAATATTCACCCCACGCTATGACTCCCCGGCAACGGCGCCAGAAAAGGTCTTGATAACCCACAAGTATAGGGGATCAATTGTAGCCTCTTTCGATAAGTAAGAGTGTCGAACCCAATGAGGAGCTAAAGGTAGAACAAATATTCCCTCAAGTTCTATCGACCACCGATACAACTCTACGCACGCTTGACGTTCGCTTTACCTAGAACAAGTATAAAACTATAAGTACTTTGTAGGTGTTGTTGGATAAGTTTGCAAGAATATAAAGAGCACGTAAATAAAAATTAGGGGCTGTTTAGATAAATAAGCAATAAAGTTAGTATAGCGAGTGTGAAAAAGTGGTGGTAGGAGTTGCGAAATTGTCCCTAAGCAATTGACTACGTTACTAGACCAATAGCAAGTTTTATGTGGGAGAGGCCACTGCTAGCATGTCATCCCTGACTTGGAATTTTATGCACTTATGACTGGAACTATTAGCAAGCATTCGCAACTACTAACATTCATTAAGGTAAAACCCAACCATAGCATTAAGATATATTGGTCCCCCTTCAATCTTGTATGCATCAATTCAATTTCTATTCTAGGTTGAAGCTTCTGTCACTCTTGCCCTCCAATACATAGTCCTATCAACATACAACTAACCCTGTGGTGTGATCCACGCGCGCGCTCATATGATGGGCACCAAAGGACAACAACATAACCACAAGCAAATTAAATCAATCATAGCAATTCATCAACCATCGATAGGACAACGAAAATCTACTCAGACATCATAAGATGGCAACACATCATTGGATAATAATATGAAGCATAAAGCACCATCTTCAAGTAGAGGGTACAGCGGGTTGCGGGAGAGTGGACCGCTGTAGATAGAGGGGGGAAGGTGATGGAGATGTTGGTGAAGATGGCGGAGGTGTTGGTGAAGATCACGGTGATGATGATGGTGGCCACGGCAGCGTTCCGGCGCCACCGGAAGAGAAGGGGAGAGGGGCCCCTTCTTCTTCTTCCTTGACCTCCTCCCTAGACGGGAGAAGGGTTTCCCCTCTGGTCCTTGGCCTCCATGGCATGGGAGGGGCGAGAGCCCCTCCGATATTGGATCTGTCTCTGTGTCTCTCTCTATTTCTGCGTTCTCAGATTCTGCCTTGTCACCGTTTCTTATATTCCCGGAGATCCATAACTCCGATTGGGGCTGAAATTTTAACACGATCTCTACCCAGATATTAGCTTTCTTGCAGCAAAAGAAGGGCATCAACCGCCTTAGTGGCCCCCTCGGGCATCGTCTCGCCTTGATTTTTCTTCCCAAAAATCACATATGTTCCAAAAAATCTTCGTTAGTTTTTATCCCGTTTGGACTCTGTTTGATATGTATTTACTGCAAAACAAAAAACATGCAACAAACAGGAACTGGCACTGGGCACTAGATCAATATGTTAGTCCCCAAAACTAGTATAAAAATTTGCCAAAAGTATATGAAAGTTGTAGAATATTGGCATGGAACAATCAAAAATTATAGGTACGACGGAGGCGTATCAGGGGTCCAGTGGGTTCCTTGAGGTCCGTCTTCATCTCCGTCAGCACCGCATGGTGCCTGGCCTCCTGAGCCGCCAGGATGCTCCACAGGTTGCGTTGATAGGCGGCCGCCATGCTGGGCAGGCCAAAGGGCATGCGAATGTAGCTGTGATGTGGGCCCTCGCAGCGTCCCACACGCGAAGGCCGGCCAGAGAAGCTCCTGCGAAGCGGCCCGATTGAGTCCTGGAACATTGATGCAAACGCGCAGCCCGGCACCCTCGCCTGGATGAGGAGCTACGCCTGGTGAGCGGCGGCTGCTGCGCATGGCCCTTGCGTCTTGTAGTTCCTGAGTGGTCTTGGTGATGAACTCCTGAGCGGTGGGCACTCCTTGCCCAGTGTTCTCCTGAGGGAAACGTGCCGCGAAGCACGCCTCCAAGTGGTGCCCAAGCACCTCCCTCGAGATGTTGGCAAAGTCTGAGGCCCTCCAAAAGAGAGCCCCCGAGCCCTGCCCGAGAGGGGCGCTGGGCGCGCTTTCCTATGCGATGGAGGGAGGCGCCCCAGGCGCGGGCGCCGATCCTGATGAGGCGCCGCTTGCCTGAGGCCCCGCATGGCGCAGCTGCTTCTTCTTCTTGGGGGTGGCCTCAGGGGGGCACTTGCCCTGACTATCGGGGTCATTTATTGCTGCAGCTTGGAAGGCACGCTCGAGGGAGCACACCGCTTCTCTCTCTTCGCACGGGACTGTGATGATTCTGCCGCTTCCCGGCATCTTGAGGACATTGTAGCCGTGATGGGTCACCGCCATGAACTTGGCCAGGGCTGGATACCCGAGGATGGCGTTGTATGGCATGTGGATGTAGGCGACGTCGAAGTCGATGAGTTCGGTGCGGTAGTTGTTGCGTTCTCCGAAGGTAATGGGGAGGCGGACCTGCCCGATCGGGGTAGTAGAGCCGTCGGTCACTCCTGAAGGCTTGGTAGGCTGAAGCTGGTCATATGGCACTTGGAGGTTGTCGAATGTGTCGACGGACAGGACATTGAGCCCTGCGCCGTCGTCGATGAGGGTCTTGGTAACTTGCATGTTGCTGATGACTGGTGAACAGAGCATTGGGAGGACGCCTGCAGTAGCCGCGCGCTTGAGCTGATCTGCCGAACTGAATGTGATGGGGCACCTGGACCATCTGAGCGGGTGTGTGGCCTCGAGCTTGGGGAGAACTACATTCACTTCATGGGCAAATTGTTTAAAGATACGCTGCGAGGCTGGGGCTTGAGCTCCACCCAAGATGCAGGCGATAGCGCGTGGCTCCTGGAAGCCCCCAGCCCCCTCGTCTTGATGGTGGTCATCATTCCTTCTGGGTGGCGGCTGTAATGGAGGGAGGCCAGCGTTGCCTTCAGGATGAGCCTCACGAGGCTGGTCCCTCCAAGCGCCCTCGCGAAGCTGATCCTGCCAGCGGTCCTCACGAGGCCGGTCGTGCCACTCCTGGCGCGGGCCACGGTCGTCCCAGCGTCCGCCACCATGTCCTCCTCCTCGGCCGTAGCCCCGGTGCTGCGCTCGGGGCGTCGACCGAAGCGTCCTTCTCGAATGGCTCTGAGCTCTTGATAGTCGCTGGTGTTGTGGGTATGCAGGTTATGGAAGGCGCAGAACGGTCGGCTGCCCTTGGATGACTTGGGCTGGTCTCTGCCGCGCTTGGTGTCTGGCTTCGCCGCGAGCACGGCTGCTCCCTTGCGCTTCACGTCCTTGGCCTTGGTCTTCTCCTCCGGGTCCGCAGCAGGGAGCTCTAGGAGGGAGAGGCGCCCCTCCTCAGCTCTTGCACACTTGGTCGTGATGTTGAACAACTCCAAGGTCGTGCACAACTCCTCATGGATGGCGAGCTCCTCCTTCATCTTGACGTTGCGGACGCCGTCGGAGAACACTGAGATGATGGCCTTGTCGGTCACCTTGGGGATTTTGATTCGCGTGCTGTTGAAGTGCTGAAAGTACTTCTGCAGGGTCTCTCCTGGTTGTTGCTTGATGCAGAGCAGGTCACTCGCGACCGGGGGGCGGTCGCGAGTGCCCTGGAAGTTGGCGATGAAGCGGTTGTGCATCTCGTCCCAGGAGGAAATCGAGCCTGGAGGCAGGTTCGGGAGCCAGGAGCGGGGACCATCCTTGAGAGCCATGGGAAACTAGTTCGCCATGACTTTCTCATCGCTGTTGGCCGCCTCGATGCTCAGCTCGTAGAGCTACAAGAACTCAGTGGGGTCGGGGGTGCCGTCGTAGTGAGGAGGCAGATCTAGCTTGAACTTGCCCGGCCAGGCGACGCTGCGCAGCTCGGGGGTGAAGGCGCGGCAGCCGGCCGTGGTCACCAGTGCCCACCTTGGAGGTGGAGCTTGGTCTTGGCGCCCACGTGCCGCTACAGCAAGCGGCGCGGGCCTTGCCGCAACTAACGATCCTGGCGCGACGGAGCGAGGAGTGGCGGAGCGTTCTCTTGTGGTCGAGGGACTTCTTGACAGCTTCTTTCTTCATGCGCGGGCACCGGACGCGGTGGGTCGCGCCGCGGAGCCGCGTGCCTTGGTGCTAAGGCGCCGTCTTGGGGTAAAGGTGGTGGAGGTGCTTCATGAGCTGCGTCGCCCGTAGCTGGCGGAGGGCGAGGCAGAGAGTGGGACGGCGTAGGGGAGCCCCCTGCGGCACGGACAAGCTCGGCGATGCAGTCAAGCCAGTCCTCGTAGAGGTCGTCGACTGGGCGGTAGCTCGTGCGCCATGAGGAGCGCGGCCCGTGCGTCCTTGGGAACGCGACGAGCATGAGACGACGAACCAGCAGGAGTCAGCAATGGAGTGGCGGTGCGGCCGTCCTGTCGCACCGAGGGGTGTAGCGAGGATGCTTGCTGCTCGTTCCCGCCGGGCCGGTGGCGGCGTTGGCGGCAGGCGACGGAGAGCAATGGGGTGGCCCGCCGATAGGGGCCGTCTGAGCAATGCGGGTGGCGAGGGCAGCCCGGCGCTCGGCACGGGCGCGACGTGCGTCCGCCATGGAGACGATGAAGCGAGATGATGTGGAGCGACGAGAAGGAAGCTTCAGCACATCCCTACCTGGTGTGCCAAATGTCGGATTACGGGTTCCAGCAAAACCCTTAAGGTTTGAACACTGGGGTGCGCGCGAAGATCTCCCCCCTATCGATCCGCGTCCTAACTTAGCCTAGATCTCACGAACTAACTCGACGAACTTGCAACACAAAGGACACAAAATTTATACTAGTTCAGGCCACCGTTGTGGTTTAATACCCTACTCCAGTGTGGTGGTGGTGGATTGCCTCTTGGGCTGAAGACGAACAGTACAAGGGGAAGAACAGCCTCTTCAGGTTGAGGTGCTCTTGTACTTGGTGAACTTGTGTGTGTGTGAGGATCCGGTCCAAGGTTCCGTCCTCTGGTCCAAGGTTCTGTCCTCTCTCCTTCCACTATGGTGGTGGCTAGTCCTATTTATAGAGGCCCTGATCCTCTCCCTAAATATTGAGCGGGAAGGGAGCCAACAACGACCAATTTGAAGGGGAACAACTAGTACAAGCTATCCTGACAAAAGCAGTCTTCGCCTGCCAAAGGCTATGGTGGTGACGCCGTCTTGGGCTCCACGGTGACCTCCATCTTGCCGTCCTTCTGGTCTTGGTCTCGTTGCACCAATATGGAAACCTTTGCTTGATGCCTCGGTACTCCGCGCCTGCACTTGCCCTCTTAGCACCAAAGAGGAAACAAGGACGCTGCGCGCGCTGGCGCCCGCCTGGTCTCGATCGTCATGGCTTACGTCACGAGAACCTCGCAAGGTTTGCCCAGCCTTGAACTCTCCGCCCCTCACGAGCCAGCCTGGTGAGGCCGCTCCTGAGGAGTTCTTGTGTCGTCCGCCTCGTGAGGCTTGGCCCCTCGCGAGGGTCCTGATTCCTTGTTGATGAAGATGGGCCGTACAGGCCTGCTAGCAAAGCCACGCCGTGGGCCGCAGGCAGACAAGTTTGGGGACCCCCGTTCCCAGAACGCCGACATTATTTCTTCAATAGGTGGTAAATTCTTAACATCTTCAACTTTAATACCTTTTCCTTTCATATATTTCTTTGCCTCTTGCATATCTTCAGGACTGAGAAATAGAATACCCCTTTTCTTCAGAGTTGGCTTAGGAGTTGGTTCAGGAATTGTCCAATCATTTTCATTACTCAACATATTATTCAATAGCAATTCAGCTTGATCAACAGTTCTTTCCCTGAAAACACAACCAACACAACTATCCACGTGATCTCTGGAAGCATCAGTTAGTCCATTATAAAAGATATCAAGTATTTCATTTTTCTTGAGAGGATGATCAGGCAAAGCATTAAGTAATCAGAGAAGCCTCCCCCAATCTTGTGGGAGACTCTCTTCTTCAATTTGCACAAAATTATATATTTCCCTTAAGGTAGCTTGTTTCTTATGAGTAGGAAAATATTTAGCAGAGAAGTAATAAATCATATCCTGGGGACTACGCACACAACCAGGATCAAGAGAATTAAACCATGTTTTAGCATCACCCTTTAATGAGAACGGAAATAACTTAAGGATAAAGTAATAGCGAGTTTTCTCATCATTAGTGAACAGGGTGGCTATATCATTTAATTTAGTAAGATGTGCCACAACAGTTTCAGATTCATAGCCATAAAAAGGATCAGATTCAACCAAAGTAATTAACTTAGGATCGATAGAGGAATCATAATCCTTATCGGAAATACAGATAGGTGAAGTAGCAAAAGCAGGGTCATGCTTCGTTCTAGCATTCAAAGACTTCTCTTTCAGCTTAGCTAATAGTTTCTTAAGATCATATCTATCATTGCAAGCTAAAAAGTCTCTAGCAGTTTCTTCATCCATAACATAACCCTCAGGCACAGGCAATTCATATCTAGGGGGAGAATATTCATCATCACTTTCATCAATATTATCAGTTTCAATAATTTCATTCTCTCTAACCCTAGGAAGTTGTTCATCAAGAAATTCACCTAGTGGCACAGTATTATCAAGCATAGAAGTAGTTTCATCATAAGTATCATGCAAAGCAGAAGTGGCATCATCGATAACATGTGACATATCAGAGTGAATAGCAGGAGTAGGTGTCGCAAGTTTAGTCATAACAAAAGGTGAATCAAGTGCAGAGCTAGATGGCAGTTCCTTACCTCCCCTCGTAATTGAGGGATAAATCTTGGTTCTTCCATCTTTCAAGTTCTTCATAGTGATCAACAGATATAAATCCCAAGTGACTCAAATAATAGAGCTATTCTCCCCGGCAACGGCGCCAGAAAATAGTCTTGATAACCCACAAGTATAGGTGATCGCAACAGTTTTCGAGGGTAGAGTATTCAACCCAAATTTATTGATTCGACACAAGGGGAGCCAAAGAATATTCTCAAGTATTAACAGTTGAGTTGTCAATTCAACCGCACCTGAAAGACTTAATATCTGCAGCAAAGTATTTAGTGGCAAAGTAAAATGGAAGTAACGGTAACGGTGGCAAAGGTAATAGTAATAGTTTTTGTAGTGATTGTAACAGTAGCAATGGAAAAAGTAACTAAGCAAAGATCAATATGTGAAAAGCTCATAGGCAATGGATCAATGATGGATAATTATGTCGGATGCGATTCCTCATGCAACAGTTATAACATAGGGTGACACAGAACTAGCTCTAGTTCATCAATGTAATGTAGGCATGTATTCGAAATATAGTCATACGTGCTTATGGAAAAGAACTTGCATGGCATCTTTTGTCCTACCCTCCCGTGGCAGCGGGGTCCTGATACGTCTCCAACGTATCTATAATTTTTGATTGTTCCATGCTATTATATTATATGTTTTGGATGTTAATGGGCTTATTTATACACTTTTATATTATTTTGGGGAGTAACCTACTAATCCAAGGCCCAGTGCAATTGTTGTTTTTTTGCCTATTTCATTGTCTCGCAGAAAAGGAATATCAAACGGAATCCAAACGGAATGAAACCTTTAGGAGAGTTATTTTTTGGAACAAACATGATCCAGAGGACTTGGAGTGGACGTCAAGAAATCAACGAGGAGGCCACGAGGCAGGGAGGAGCCCTTGCCCCCTAGGCGCGCCCCCACCCTCGTGGGCCCCTCGTGGCTCCACCGACCTACTTCTTCCTCCTATATATGTCCATATACCCCGAAAACATCCAAGAGCACCACGAAACCCTAATTCCACCGCCGCAACCTTTTGTACCCAAGAGATCCCATCTTGGGGCCTTTTCCGGAGCTCCGCCGGAGGGGGAATTGATCACGGAGGGCTTCTACATCAACACCATAGCCTCTCCGATGATGTATGAGTAGTTTACCACAGACCTTCGGGTCCATAGTTATTAGCTAGATGGCTTCTTCTCTCTCTTTGGATCTCAATACAATGTTCTCCTCGATCTTCTTGGAGATCTATTTGATGTAACTCTTTTTGCGATGTGTTTGTTGAGATCCGATGAATTGTGGGTTTATGATCAAGTTTATCTATGAACAATATTTGATTCTTCTCTGAAATATTTTATGTATGATTGGTTACCCTTGCAAGTCTCTTCGAATTATCAGTTTGGTTTGGCCTACTAGATTGATCGTTCTTGCAATGGGGGAAGTGCTTAGCTTTGGGTTCAATCTTGCGGTGTCCTTTCCTAGTGACAGCAGGGGCAGCAAGGCACGTATTGTATTGTTGCCATCGAGGATAAAAAGATGGGGTTTATATCATATTGCTTGAGTTTATCCCTCTACATCATGTCATCTTGCCTAATGTGTTACTCTATTCTTATGAACTTAATACTCTAGATGCATGCTGGATAGCGGTCGGTGTGTGGAGTAATAGTAGTAGATGCAGAATCGTTTCGGTCTACTTGTCGCGGATGTGATGCCTATATACGTGATCATGCCTAGATATTCTCATAATTATGCACTTTTCTATCAATTGCTCGACAGTAATTTGTTCACCCACCGTAATACTTATGCTATCTTGAGAGAAGCCACTAGTGAAACCTATGCCCCCCGAGTCTATTCTCCATTATATTAATCTCCCATCAACTAGCTATTTCTAGCACCATTTATTTTGAATCTTTATATTCCAATCTATATCATAAAAATACCAAAAAATTTATCTTATTATTATTATCTCTATCAGATCTCACTCTCGTAAGTTACCGTGAAGGGATTGACAACCCCTTTATCGCGTTGGTTGCGAGGTTCTTATTTGTTTGTGTAGGCACGAGGGACTTGCATCTAGTCTCCTACTGGATTGATACCTTGGTTCTCAAAAACCGAGGGAAATACTTATGGTACTTTGCTGCATCACCCTTTCCTCTTCAACGGAAAACCGACGCAGTGCTCAAGAGGTAGCAAGTCCTATTGGAAACCAAGGGATATTAAGGCCTCCTTTTAATAAAGTACCGGACCAAAGCATTAACACTTAGTGAATACATGAACTCCTCAAACTACGGTCATCACCGGTAAGTATCCCGATTATTGTCACTTCGAGGTTAACAAATCATAACACATAGTAGGTGACTATAGACTTGCAAGATAGGATCAAGAACTCACATATATTCATGAAAACACAATAGGTTCAGATCTGAAATCATGGCACTCGGGCCCTAGTGACAAGCATTAAGCATAGCAAAGTCATAGCAACATCAATCTCAGAACATAATGGATACTAGGGATCAAACCCTAACAAAACTAACTCGATTACATGATAAATCTCATCCAACCCATCACTGTCCAGCAAGCCTATGATGGAATTACTCACGCACTGTGGTGAGCATCATGAAATTGGTGATGGAGGAAGGTTGATGATGACGATGGCGACTGATTCCCCTCTCCGGAGCCCCGAATGGACTCCAGATCAGCCCTCCCGAGAGAGATTAGGGCTTGGCGGTGGCTCTGTATCATAAAAAGTGATGAATCCTTCTCCCTGATTTTTTTCTCCCTGAACGTGAATATATAGAGTTGGAGTTGAGGTCGGTGGAGCCTCAGGGGCCCCACAAGATAGGGGGCGCGCTCAGTGGGGTAGGCGCGCCCCCACCCTCGTGGACAGGGTGTGGGCCCCCTAGTCTTGATTCTTTCGCCAATATTTTTTATATATTCCAAAAATATTCTCCGTGAAGTTTCAGGTCATTCCGAGAACTTTTATTTCTGCACAAAAATAACACCATGACAATTCTGCTGAGAAATAGTGTCAGTCCGGTTAGTTCCATTCAAATCATGCAAGTTGGAGTCCAAAACAAGGTCAAAAGTGTTTGGAAAAGTAGATACTATGGAGACGTATCAGTCATCTACAAGAGCCGATGCTGTGCTTGAGCCGGGCTAAGGCATGGTTACTAGAGCTAGACCCGGCCGAGGTAGCTACTGGATATCCAAGCTTGAAAGAAGATGGCACTCCATTTGACTAAATAGACTTTGCTGCCTGTGTGAAGGAAATACGTCCTCTAGCGACTCTGATTGCTGATGAAACAAATCTATCAAAATAGAAGCCGGCTTATGATACAGAAAATCAGAAGATGCCCACGCTAGCTTATAAAGTGATGGATCTGATTCCCCCAATCCGTAAGCATACTTTCGCCCCTGAACTTGATCCGTCCGACCTTATAGATGATGAAGTTGAATTCCAAGCCTTGTGTGGCATTGATTGGTCATCACCAAACTTCCAGACGATGGAGGAGGACGAAGAACCAGAGAAGGATGATCCAGAAGCTTCAAGTTGTCAAGGCCAAGAAGATTGATCCGCTGGGCGGTTCAAATATTTGATATTCTGAAAAACACTTGATCTTTTTGGCTCACTGAGTCATGTAATAGGCTAGTGAAACCTTGATCCGCCATTCCATCATGCACGTTTTGTTTTGCGCAACGCTGTTGATCCGCCAGTTAAAAAGGTACCACTTTATGCTTATGATAGCATCGATTTATGTAGATCAGATTTAGCATTACCCTGCACACAAATAGATCACAAGTGCCCTAGAGGTTTACCATATGACGGGTCATAATACCCCATATAAAACCATTCGTGACAAAAACAGTTCATAACCAGGACTAGTTTAATCATAACCACATATAATCAAAAAATATCATACATGTGATATTTGATCACACTGCCGGCTTATCATACCAGTGCAGTAAGGGTGATAACCCAAAAGATTGAGCGTACAAAGCTTTGTGCAAGTTTACATATACCGCCGGCTTAATACACCGTATGCAGCAAGGGGTAATATCCCAAACTTAGAGCAAAGAGCTTCCAAGTATCATCATATACTGGCGACTTATAGTTTGCCATCATGGCGGGTTATAAAAAACCCAAAGATGCTCAAATATGAGACAGACAGGGCTGCTTGGCCCGATTTGTGAAAACCATATGGTGAGAAAAAGGAGTGATATAAATCCAAGATAAATAAAACCCATAAAAAATGAGGCTGTTATAAATCTCCAAAACCAAATCTCAACATAAAACTTCAACGAAACTAGCATGATAACCACTGGAGTATCCTCGCTTTCCGTAAGTCAGCTCTCACATGACCCAATCGATGTTTTAACCTGGATAAGTTTAGGGTCTTGTTTAAAGATTGACTTATCGAGATCGAGTACACGAGGTGGAGTAGCATCATGCAAACAGGCAGGTTTAACCAAGTTTCAATGAAGGCGACTTAATAGCCTGGATTCATCCTCGCTATGCGTAATCCATGCCCTCACATGACAAACTGGCATTTTTACCTTAATGAGTTCAGGGTCTTGTTTAAAAGATTGACTGTTAAGAGTTCGGCGGGTCAATCAGGATTACTTGATGGAGAAGCGTCTGGCATACAGGCAGGATAACCTGGAAGGGTTACGTCCTCTTCGGTGAATACACCTATGTTTGAACAAGGTAACCTAGTCAAGAGGGTAGTGACGCTATGTTCTCTTTGGTGAATACACCTATGTTTGAACAGGAAGCCCCCAAGTGACATATTTGTGAGCTGTGCTCGTCGGGTACATATGTTTGAGTCGTGTTGTGCAACAAAACTCTCTTTGGTCCCGGTAAACCAGGCGTCAAGCCGCGGAAGCAATCATATGACATGATAATAAAGACTCAGATTCAACAGAGGCCCTAAATTATCAGGGGTGCTGATTTTATTATATTTCTAATAGTATATAAACTGAAATAAATATGTACATCTCAAGAGCCAGTAGCTCAGGTGTAATAAGATCGAAGATGAGCAATATTCCATGGCCGGCGGGTCTCCTCCTCCGACGTGCATGAGTCCTTGTTGTCTCGAACATCAATAAGATAGAACGGCCCATTGTTTAGATTTTTGCTGACCACGAAGGGCCCTACCCAAGGTGGGGATAGCTTGTGCATATCAGTCTGATCCTGGATAAGCCGGAGCACCAAGTCACCTTCTTGAAAGGTTCTGGTTTTAACCCGACGGCTGTGATAACGGCGTAGATCTTGTTGGTAAATCGCTAAAAGAGCCGCCGCAAGGTCATGCTCCTCATCTAATAGGTCAAGTGCATCCTGACGTGATTTTTCATTGTCAGCTTCAACATAAGCCGCCACACGGGGCGAGTCGTGACGGATGTCACTAGTGAGAACCGCCTCCGCTCCATAAACCATGAAGAAAGGCATGTAACCTGTAGATCTGTTGGGGGTAGTATCAATACTCCATAACACCGAGGGTAACTCCTCCACCCAACAACCCGGCGTCCTATGTAAAGGAACCTTAAGCCGGGGCTTGATGCCCCTCAGGATCTCTTGATTGGGTCTCCATCTTGACCATTAGACTGGGGGTGAGCCACTGATGATATGTCAAGCCGAATATGCTCATGCTGACACAATTGTTTCATAGTTTCAGGACCCCGATTCCAAGTCACATCGATCTAGCTGGTAACACCTCATATCACTTTGCGGCCTCACGCACGGTATTCCCATTAGTGTTGCCTTACCATGGCCCGGGACCGTTTGCGCCTTTTGGCTCACGTATATGATAGTGTCGCTAGCATCCATATGACAGGGAACCCGGGCCGACATGACTAGTCATGAACCCAAAATGGCACTAACTTACGGGGAGAGGCATACATGAATCAACATCGAGCATGTCGGTCAGTAGCGTGTGAATCTGGGCTATAGCACTGGGCTAACAGGACTCCGGGAACCCGGGCTGTAGCAGGCTAGGCAGGACTCCGGATGTCACCGCATGACATTTCCCCGAAGGGACAGACACAGGAACAAAGTGAAAGACATGCCGGCCAGTCAAGTGTCCTGAGCAGTAGTGCTGGGCTAGCAGGACTCCGATGAACCGGGCTGTAGCAGACTACTATGGCTCATGGAAGCACAAGACTACATTTCCCCATAAGAGAGGCTACAAATGATAAACAACTAGGTAGTCGGATCCCACACATACCAAGCATTTCAATCATACACACAATATGCTCGACATGTGTAAATACAACATGGCATCACAACATAACTCTATGACTCAAGTATTATTCATTAGGTTTCGAGGATCCAAGAATTACAAACATGGGTCTCATGACCCAACATACAGAGCATACAAGCAACAAGCACATGCAGAAGCTTAACTTGTCTGAGTACAGACAACTACAAATCAAGAAGGCTCAGAAGCTTGACTATCTACAAGACCCTCCCAAGGGTACAAGATCGTAGCTGAGGTAACAAGCTAAACGTCGAAGTCCACTGGAACTATTAGCGAGACTGAAGTCTCTCTGCAAAAACATAAATTAAGCAAACGTGAGTACAAATGTACCGAACAAGACTTACATCAGAACTATCTACATATGCATCAGTATCAACAAAGGGGTGGTGGAGTTTGACTGCAGCAAGCTAGCTTTGACTCGGTGGCTATCCTGAACTACGACTGCAAGTAACTCTTTTGAGGTGGCGCACACGAGTCCACATATTCACCATATCAATACACCACTATGGATCCACTCCTGTCTCCCTACGAGAACGCCATCCATAGCACTCATGCTTATCTTGCGCATTTTAGAATATCCACTTTCACTTGTCTATGAACTATGCAAGGGGTCCAAGTTTCCATATCCGAGGAATCCAGCTATTCGAATAGATAACGATAACCCTGCAGGGGTGTACTTCTTCACACATGCTCTCGCCACTTATCGCCCTATGCACGTCATGTACCTCGGCAACCTTCAAGCGGAAGCCGGGCGAGGGAGTCGGCCACGACCTGACTAACCAACAAGTCTCTAGTCCAGGTTTATCGCCTATTCGGGTTCCATCCGCAAGGAGATCCGGCTGGGGTGTCGCTCACGGCGCCAAACGATGTGTGCAGGGTTCCCAAGCCCACATCCGGGTGCCACTTGGTACACCGTGCCACCGTGCCACTTTGCCTAGTCTGTCCCAAGCCCACCTGTACCGGGTGCCACTTGGTAGACTACTAACACTACCTACAAACACTAGAACTAGTTGCAACTCCTAGACAGAGATCAAGTGGATTAATAAGTTGAGAGGGGTCGAGTTACCGAAATCCAATGTGTGGTAGTAACTGTTCATGGATCACAAACACAGAACTCAGTTCCTAAGAACGACTGCAATGAGACAACCCACAATGTACTCCTACATGGCCTCTCACCGCTACCTTTACCAAATCGTGTTCACACACTTAACTCTCAGCAGTAGGACATGTTCACCACATTCCAATTCATCCCCGATGAATCAGACCTGACTCAACTCTAAGCAGTAGCAGGCATGACAAACAAACATGAATGAGTAGGCACGTGAGGGCTCAAACAACTCCTACTCATGCTAGTGGGTTTCATCTATTTACTGTGGCAATGACAGGTCATGCAGAGGAAAGGGGTTCAGCTACCGCAACATGTAATATTTGAAATGTTGTTGTCCTAATGCAGTAAAAGAGAGCAGGAGCGAGAGAGTGGGATTGTATCAGAATGAACAAGGGGGTTTTGCTTTCCTGGCACTTCTGAAGATAGTATATCTCTTCATCGGTATCATCGATCACGTCGTCGGAAACATCGTCTACTAAGAGGGAACAACCACCGATAAACACAAAAGGAACCACAATCAATGCAATGCACATTCATATGAATGATATGTCATGTTAAAGTACATAATTGACCTAGTGCAACAGTTAGTCATATTCATTGAAGTGGAATTCAAACCTATAGCAAATTCCAACTCCAAAACTAATTACCATTTATTCCATAATCATGAATTGTCCTATTCAGTTAGGTTAACTTGTTCAAACTTTCATGAAAATGCCATAAACAGATTCTTTGGATTTTTCTGATAATTTTTCATATATGAATTATTTCATTTGGAGCTATAGATTAATTTCTATGATTTTTCAAAGTTTTGGATATTTTCGGGAATTTACTGATTATTAATAAATCCAGAAAATGTATTACTGCATCAACATTGGGTCATGCTAACGTCAGCAGGTCAACAGGAGCCGTCCAGGTCAAACCTGACCAGTGGGACCCACTGGTCAGTGACCCAGTGCTGCCTAGGTCACAGACAGGTGGGGTCGGGTCAACGCCCACATCAGCATAGTCAAAGCTGACATGTAGGCCCATTGTAATTAGATTAATCTTAATCTTGCTTAGTTAGCTGGTTAGTTAGGCAGTGGGGCCCGGCTGTTTGTGTCCCAGGGTGTTACTAACTGCTTCATTAACCCTAACTAATCGTGCCACGTCAGCGTCGCCGGATTAAAGGCCGGCGACCTTACAGTGCGGCGGCGACTCGCCGGTCGGCCGTTTCCGGCGATGGATGGCCGCATGGATGGGTTCTATGGAACGCCCGCAGTGCGGCGCATCCAGGGGTGGTCGTGGGGATGCCGGGGATGGGCTGCAGCGGTGAGGGCGGCGAGCTTTGCGGCGGCAGTGCATTCTCGGGTCCGGCGGAAACATCGGCTAGAGTGGGCAAACGGCATGGGGAGAAGAGGGGAACGGGTCAGCGGCTCACCGCGATTCGATGGAGAAGCATGGCATGGTCGGGGAGGAGCTGGAGCAAGAAAATCAAAGGCGGCAGTCATCGGTGCCGAAGCTTGAAGATGACGAAGATGCCGGCGACGAAGGGCTCCCGCAGTCGCGGCCGTTGGCTTGTCGACGTGTGGTGATGAGGCGGAGCCTATGGACAGGCTAGATAGGTGAGGGAGGCTCGGTGGGCGCGGCGGCAGTGGACGGCGGCGACGGGGTCGCTCGGGTGTGGCACGGGAGAGAGCTGAGGAGGGAAGGGGTCCAGGGGAGAGAGGGGAGAGGACCCTGGCGGGCTCGGGGGCGTCTGCAGGCGCTCGGTCGACGACGGAGGAAAAAGCAGGAGGTGGAAGCAGGAGGTGGCGTCTGATGCGCGTGCGGGCGACACGCCTCTGCCAGTAGGCAGAGGTAGACGACAGGGTGAGGGGGTTTGCGGTGGTGGGCTGGGCCAGAACGGAAGCTGGGCCGGCTGTGCTGCAGGTGAGCGCCAGGTAAGTTTCCCTGCTCTGTTTTATTTCTGTTCTGTTTTCCTTTATTAATTCATTTTGCCACTATTTTGAACTCCAAACAAATTGAAAACAGTGACAACATTCCTCTGAATATTTTATATTGCACAATGGAATTATCCAAAGGCACATAAATTATTTCAGTGTTATCTGAAATTATATTCCATATATTAAAAATATAAAACCAAATACAAATACAATATTGATTTAAATTCAATGCCCAAAATAATTCCTTAAAAAATTTCATTATTTTTGGTTTGGAACAAAGCCCTTGCAAAAATACCAAATATCAATAAGGATCATTTTGGTTTCATTGAATGCAAATTTCAGTTGAACCTAGTTGATTCAAGTGGTGCTAGGGTTTGAACATCCCCATTTCAAGATTTCAATTAAAGTTAGACATGATGCATGGATGCTTGTGCAACTATTTGCAAACAAATTCTAGGGCTGTGACAACTCACCCCTACTAAACAAGAATCTCGTCCCGAGATTCAAGACATGAGGAAAGAAGATAGAGGGGGCACAAGACCAACACAATCTTCACTATCCAGGTTGCACCTCATAAGGTTGTTGATTTGTTGCATATGTTGATCTTGACATCCTCGCTTTTGAGATCTTCACCCACACGAAGACGATGGAAAGAAACTCTACTAGGATTGATCTTCTCGAAGATCGAGCTATACAATATCAACTTGCGGAATGAGATGTTGAAACATCTCGAGTTGAGACGCAAAACACATCGAGAGGGATGGAAGAACAAACGACAGGGTTTGATTTGGTGGGCAACAATTCCACGCTTAGAAAGATGGTGGATGGTGTCAAGGTGGCGAGGAAATAATTGCCATGATCCCGTAACGGGGCACCTCAGGAAAGGCGACTCATGGAATTATTCCCTTAAGTGGCAAAAAGAATTACTTTTGATACAGAGTTCATTGATACTCTCTATACCAGCCTAAGGCAAATCACAATCGATCGTTTAAAGAGTTCGGAAGAATGGCATACTCAGGCTAAAATGGATGATGTGGACTACCTTGTTGAAGACAACGCAATGGATGATTTTTGCTTATCATCGGAAATGGATGGGACTCATGGTAGGACCGCTTTTGAAGATGATCCTAAACAACAAATGTTGAGAAGGGCAGCCCATGGGAAATTGGCACAATGGCGGTGCTAGCTGGGGACAAGCTGCAAATGTTGGGAATGTTCCAACCATCATATCTAGCTAAGATTCAGATCTGGTTGGTAATAGGATATTCCAGACAACATGTCTGAAAAGGAAATGTTGTAACACAAATCGACGAGATGATGTTTCAAGATTCTCGGGAGATGAACTACGGTAGCAAGCTCCAAAACATGAGCTAGTACTGCTACACACATGTGAACATGCTGTCCCAGACAAGCATGACCATATAGTAGTCTTACAACGAAACACTACCGAGTTCTGGTGGGGAACCATCATCAAGGATAACGGAATCTTGTACAAATCCGTCTGGTACCTTCAGGACTAGCACTTAGAACTTATTATCCTTGAGCAAATTGATCAGTGGCTTGGTGTGCTAGGAAACATATATGGAGTGGAGGCGGCCAACCTATCAAACCATAATGTACTTCTCACATATGCGTGACTAACTTGGGATGATTCCAGAGGAAGCAAAACAAGCTTTCTCGAATTCATGGCGGCAACTTACATCAAATGCACGTGAATTAGAGGAAGTCACAACTTTCATCCAGACAGATACTTCATGAACGGGGCATGAAGAAAATTCTTACACAAGTTTCCAACACTAGCTGGATGTTCAACACGAATCATGGAGGAGACAAAATTTTGCTGATGGGCTCAACAACAACTCATCAAAATTTCCATATCACTGGACTTCCACCATTATGTGAACAATGTGATAGTATTGGTCAGACCAAAAGATATAATGGTGCATGCTCGAGGAAAAACCACGAGTAAGACAACATTACGAACATCGTTGGTTCTGATTTGACTTGATAATAGCCCATACTCAAGTCAAAGTTTGACAAGGCAATAGATCCAACAACTGATCCCGAGGGCCAATCGATGGAGATATCATCTTTCTTCGACACACACACACACCAAAAAGATAACCCTTAACATGAACTAAGTCAGATAAGCTTTTATCTTCCAACTCTCCAAGTTGTTGTTTAGCTTAACCAACTAGCTCAGGGGTATCCCACACAGATTCTTCGAGAATGGGTGGTTTGGAGGAAAACCAACATGATCACGGACTCAACATGGCGGTCAGGTGACAACCTGGTAATACTTCCGAGAAGATATTCGGAAGATCACGAACCACCGATATGTTACTAAGCTCGAGAACAATCTTGCTTTTCAGAGCAAGACGATATGATCAAATAAGCAAGGGATTGAATAATCCTCACTCATTGATCGAGAAGTGCACCAGAAATAAGGACTAGGTAGCACGGTCAATCTTAGGATGATGATTCAATAACCAGCACGCTAAGAGTGAGAGTATTGTCCATTAACTACCAAGCAACGGAGTTGCTAGGAGTATTGATTTCGCACATCACAGTACACTTGTCGGCACTCCGGTTACAATAACACGGAACCGAGGAATGAACAATGATGGCAAGAAGTATTACTGCGTCAAGAATTCATAAGAGGTGGTGCAATTCTCATGACACTCCTGACATAAAGATGGTAACACTCCAAGGTAGAGCAGAGCAAAAGCTGGATTGGCATTTTGATCTGCGGAATACAATTGTTTTGACCCAATCCTAGATATGGATGAGGTTCTGGAGTTTGTTTCTCCTAGTCATTCTGGAATAGGATGGCTTGACGGACCACAAGAATAATAAGCATCGATAACACGGATGCACAATTAGTCCTGACTATCAATTGATAGACATAGGGCCAAAAAATAACTAAAGAGGGACAACTCAAAGGAATATATAACTTTCTGAGTTGTAGGTGCATAGATCAGTATGTCGAGCAAAGTTCAACATAATTCTTCCAGATAACCCATGCAGAAAAGGAAGGACTGGCAGAGTCACAATATGAATGGAGTACTCCTCAAGAGCACCCTAGTTGTGATCTTTTGGTTCAAAAGAACTTCTGCCATGATGGTTCATGGTATTGGAAGAATGAGATACCACGGACCTCGAGGACCATCACAAATGTTACTACTATCTTAAGGGAACTAGCAAATACTAACAACATAAGGTAAGTAGAGTGAAACTTGGGCTCAAAAACCCAGAAATAGAATGCCTACTAACTAAATGGCATCACGGAATGCTTTCAAGAATGATGGCCAGAATCATCACACTGGGGATACGGAAGCATTGCTAAATTCTCGAGGACACCTAGGGTCATAATACTAACTCCAACATACATGTCAAGGCAACGGAGTACCTCAACACACCAATTAGTGTGCTTAATCTGGCCCAAAATACAACGGAACATGGAGGAAAGATTTGCAAGTGCATCAGACTATTTAGAAACCTGGGATGACTCAGACAACATAACGGCTGTAAATGCTAAAAATGATTTGAGACATCCTGCAAAGATGGTGGCATAACCTCTCAACACCACAATATCAAGGTTCTGAGGCCAGCTATGAACATATGGAAATAGTAGGAACTGAACTGAGGCTTGAACTCAACAATCCTAGGCTACTACGGTTTAGTAACACGTCATCCTGAGAGATAGAAGAGAAGCCTAGTTCTTAACCCCGTAGAAAATATAAGATGACTCAGATCAGAAGGTCATGAGGATAAGGAGTAAAAAGAGCCTTACGTTCCCTTCCACAATCAATTCCCTTATATAACTAAAGTATTTCTAGACTCGACTTCGACCAGTTTGGCTTGGTAATCCTACAGGCAGTCAGGCTCTGATACCAAAGCTGTCAGGACCCCGATTCCAAGTCACATCGATCTAGCCAGTAACACCTCATATCACTTTGCGGCCTCACGCACGGTATTCCCATTGGTGTTGCCTTACCATGGCCCGGGACCGTTTGCGCCTTTTGGCTCACGTATATGATAGTGTCGCTAGCATCCATATGACAGGGAACCCGGGCCGACATGACTAGTCATGAACCCAAAATGGCACTAACTTACGGGGAGAGGCATACATGAATCAACATCGAGCATGTCGGTCAGCGGCGTGTGAATCTGGGCTGTAGCACTGGGCTAACAGGACTCCGGGAACCCGGGCTGTAGCAGGCTAGGCAGGACTCCGGATGTCACCGCATGACATTTCCCCGAAGGGACAGACACAGGAACAAAGTGAAAGACATGCCGGCCAGTCAAGTGTCCTGAGCAGTAGTGCTGGGCTAGCAGGACTCCGATGAACCGGGCTGTAGCAGACTACTATGGCTCATGGAAGCACAAGACTACATTTCCCCATAAGAGAGGCTACAAATGATAAACAACTAGGTTGTCGGATCCCACACATACCAAGCATTTCAATCATACACACAATATGCTCGACATGTGTAAATACAACATGGCATCACAACATAACTCTACGACTCAAGTATTATTCATTAGGCTTCGAGGAGCCAAGAATTACAAACATGGGTCTCATGACCCAACATACAGAGCATACAAGCAACAAGCACATGCAGAAGCTTAACTTGTCTGAGTACAGACAACTACAAATGAAGAAGGCTTAGAAGCCTAACTATCTACAAGACCCTCCCAAGGGTACAAGATCGTAGCTGAGGTAACAAGCTAAACGTCGAAGTCCACGTGGAACTACTAGCGAGACTGAAGTCTCTCTGCAAAAACATAAATTAAGCAAACGTGAGTACAAATGTACCCAGCAAGACTTACATCAGAACTATCTACATATGCATCAGTATCAACAAAGGGGTGGTGGAGTTTGACTGCAGCAAGCCAGCTTTGACTCGGTGGCTATCCTGAACTATGACTGCAAGTAACTCTTTTGAGGTGGCGCACACGAGTCCACATATTCACCATATCAATACACCACTATGGATCCGCTCCCGTCTCCCTACGAGAACGCCATCCATAGCACTCATGCTTATCTTGCGCATTTTAGAATATCCACTTTCACTTGTCTATGAACTATGCAAGGGGTCCAAGTTTCCATATCCGAGGAATCCAGCTATTCGAATAGATAACGATAACCCTGCAGGGGTGTACTTCTTCACACATGCTCTCGCCACTTATCGCCCTATGCACGTCATGTACCTCGGCAACCTTCAAGTGGAAGCCGGGCGAGGGAGTCGGCCATGACCTGACTAACCAACAAGTCTCTAGTCCAGGTTTATCGCCTATTCAGGTTCCACCCGCAAGGAGATCCGGCCGGGGTGTCGCTCACGACCCCAAACGATGTGTGCAGGGTTCCCAAGCCCACCATTCGGGTGCCACTTGGTACACCATGCCACTGTGCCTAGTCTGTCCTAAGCCCACCTGTACCGGGTGCCACTTGGTAGACTACTAACACTACCTACAAAAACCAGAAACTAGTTGCAACTTCTGGACAGAGATCGAGTGGATTAATAAATCGAGAGGGGTCGAGTTACGGGAACCCAATGTGTGGTAGTAACTGTTCATGGATCACAAACACAGAACTCAGTTCCTAAGAACGGCTGCAATGAGACAACCCACCATGTACTCCTACACGGCCTCTCACCGCTACCTTTACCAAATCGTGTTCACACACTTAGATCTCAATAGTAGGACGTGTTCACCACATTCCAATTCATCCCTGATGAACCAGACGTGACTCAACTCTAAGCAGTAGCAGGCATGACAAACAAACATGAATGAGTAGGCACATCAGGGCTCAAACAACTCCTACTCATGCTAGTGGGTTTCATCTATTTACTGTGGCAATGACAGGTCATGTAGAGGACAGGGGTTCAGCTACCGCAACATGTAACAGTTGAAACGTTGTTGTCCTAATGCAGTAAAAGAGAGCAGGAGCGAGAGAGTGGGATTGTATCGGAATGAACAAGGGGGTTTTGCTTTCCTGGCACTTCTGAAGATAGTATATCTCTTCATCGGTGTCATCGATCACGTCGTCGGAAACATTGTCTACTAAGAGGGAACAACCACCGACAAACACAAAAGGAACCACAATCAATGCAGTGCATATTCATATGAATGATATGTCATGTTAAAGTACTAAATTGACCTCGTGCAACAGTTAGTCATATTCATTGAAGTGGAATTCAAACCTATAGCAAATTCCAACTCCAAAACTAATTACCATTTATTCCATAATCATGAATTATCCTATTCAGTGAGGTTAACTTGTTCAAACATGCATGAAAATGCCATAAACATATTCTTTGGATTTTTCTGATAATTTTTCATATATAAATTATTTCATTTGGAGCTATAGATTAATTTCTATGATTTTTCAAAGTTTTGGATATTTTCTGGAATTTACTGATTATTAATAAATCCAGAAAATGTATTACTGCGTCAGCATTGGGTCATGCTGACTTCAGCAGGTCAACAGGAGCTGTCCAGGTCAAACCTGACCAGTGGGGCCCACTGGTCAGTGACCCAGTGCTGCCTAGGTCACAGACAGGTGGGGTCGGGTCAACGCCCACATCAGCATAGTCAAAGTTGACATGTGGGCCCACTGTAATTAGATTAATCTTAATCTTGCTTAGTTAGCCGGTTAGTTAGGCAGTGGGGCCCGGCTGTCTGTGTCCCAGGGTGTTACTAACTGCTTCATTAACCCTAACTAATCGTGCCATGTCAGCGTCACCGGATTAAGGGCCGGCGACCTTACAGTGCGGCGGCGACTCGCCGGCCGGCCGTTTCTGGCAACGGATGGCCGCGCGGATAGGTTGTATGGAACGCCCGCAGTGCGGCGCGTCCAGGGGTGGTTGTGGGGATGCCGGGGATGGGCTGCAGCGGTGAGGGCGGCGAGCTTTGCGGCGGCGGTGCGTTCTCGTGTCCGGCGGAAACATCGGCTAGAGTGGGCAAACGTCATGGGGAGAAGAGGGGAACGGGTCAGCGGCTCACCGTGATTCGGTGGAGAAGCATGGCGTGGTCAGGGAGGAGCTGGAGCAAGCAAATCGAAGGCGGCGGTCATCGGTGCCGAAGCTTGAAGATGATGAAGATGACGGCGACGAAGGGCTCCCGCAGTCGTGGCCGTTGGCTCGTCGACGTGTGGTGATGAGGCGGAGCCTATGGACGGACTAGATAGGTGAGGGAGGCTCGGTGGGCACGGCGGCAGTGGACGGCGGCGACGGGGTCGCTTGGGTGTGGCGCGGGAGAGAGCAGAGGAGGGAAGGGGTCCAGGGGAGAGAGGGGAGAGGACCCTGCCGGGCTCGGGGGCGTCTGCAGGCGCTCAGTCGACGACGGAGGAGAAAGCAGGAGGTGGAAGCAGGAGGTGGCGTCCGATGCACGTGCGGGAGACACGCCTCTGCCAGTAGGCTGAGGTAGACGACGGGGTGAGGGGGTTTGCGGTGGTGGGCTGGGCCAGAACGGAAGCTGGGCCGGCTCTGCTGTAGGTGAGCGCCAGGTAAGTTTCCCTGCTCTGTTTTATTTATGTTCTGTTTTCCTTTATTAATTCATTTTGCTACTGTTTTGAACTCCAAACAAATTGAAAACAGTGACAACATTCCTTTGAATATTTTATATTGCACAATGGAATTATCCAAAGGCACATAAATTATTTTCAGAGTTATCTGAAATTATATTCCATATATTAAGAATATAAAAACAAATCCAAATACAATATTGATTTAAATTCAATGCCCAAAATAATTCCTTAAAAATGTTTATTATTTTTGGTTTGGAACAAAGCCCTTGCCAAAAATACCAAATATCAATAAGGATCATTTTGGTTTCATTGAATGCAAATTTTAGTTGAACCTAGTTGATTCAAGTGGTGCTAGGGTTTGAACATCCCCATTTCAAGATTTCAATTAAAGTTAGACATGATTCATGGATGCTTGTGCAACTATTTGCAAACAAATTCTAGGCCTGTGACACATAGCACCTTTGGATAAATTAGTGCCTTTATCAGTGATAATGCTACGGGGAAAGCCAAAACGGAAAATCACCTTTTTGATGAATTGAACCACCGTCACTGCGTCACACTTACTGACCGGCTCTGCTTCAACCCATTTTGTAAACTTGTCAACTGCCACCAAAAGGTGAGTCTGTCGACGTCCTGGGAACGGGGGTACCCAAACTTGCCTGCCTGCGGCCCAGGGCGTGGCTCCGCCAGCGGCCTGGTACAGCCCATCTTCACCAACCAACACTCAAGACCCTCGCGAGGGGCCAAGCCTTGCGAGGCATGCGACATAAGACCTCCTTAGGGGCAGCCTCACTAGGCTGGCTCGCGAGGAGCGGAGAGATCAAGGCGAGGGGCACCTCGTGAGGTTCCCATGACGTGAGCCATGACGACCAAGGCCAGGCGGGCGCCAGCGGGCGCAGAGTGCCAGTTTCCTCTTTGGTGATAAAGAGGCAGGCGTAGGCGAGGAGTCCTGAGGCATCAAGCAAAGGTTTCCATATCGGTGCAAGGAGACCAAGACCAGCAGGACGGCAATACGGAGGTCATCATGGAGCCCACGACAGCGTCACCACCAGAGTCTTTTCTAGGCGAAGACCACCTTTTGTCAGGATAACTTGTACTAGTTGTCCCCCTTCAAACTGGCTGTTGTGGGACCCCTTCCCGCCTAATATTTGGGAAGAGGGCCAGGGCCTCTATAAATAGTACTAGCCACCACCATAGGAGGGGGGACGGATCATTCAGATCATCCCCAACCACACAAGCTCATCGAGCTCAAGAACACCTCTCCTCAAGAGGCTGTTCTTCCCTTGTACTTGTTCATCCCTAGCCTACAAGGCAATCCACCACACCACACTGGAGTAGGGTATTACACCACAACGGTGGCCCAAACCAGTATAAACTCTTGTGTCCCTTGTTCCTCGGGTTCGGTGAGCTAGACTTTTAGATCGTTGCGAGAGTGAGAGCTAGGGAGAGAGAGAGATCTGCATGCACACCCCAGTGTTCGAACCTCAAGGGATTGCCGGAACCCGTAATCCGACATTTGGCGTGCCAGGTAGGGGTGCACCAGAGTTCCATCCCTCCATCGGCACCGCCTCTCCGACCGGTCCCCATGGCCAGTGTGGCTCCTCTGACTGGATCGGCGAGCAACCCTGACGGCGCCTGGGGGCTCAGGGCCTTCACCCCCGCCCTGCGGCGGGTGCAGTGGCCGTGCAAGTTCAAGTCGGAGATGCCGCCCACTATGACAGTGCGGCGGATCCGTCGACCTTCTTGCTGGTGTATGAGGAGGCCGTCTTGGAAGCTGGGGGCGACAACAAGGTCATGGCCAACTGGTTCCCCATGGCCCTCGCTGGCGCGTCATGCGCCTAGCTGCTCAACCAGCCGGGATCCTCTGTAGCCTCCTGGGAGGAGCTACGCGGCCTTTTCGTCACATGTTTCACGGCACCTGCGCCCGTCGCCGTCGTGGCCCTCCTCGGTGGCTCGCAGGCACCACCCTAGGACCGCCACACCGAGCAGTTCTTCCGCCAGATCGGCACCACCTCTATGTAGCGGGGAGCCCCTACAGGATGGGCGGTGCCCAAGGCTGACCTCACCTTCGACTCAGGGGATCACCCTGCAACCACGGCCGGCTCGGGTGCGCTCCCAATGCTCTACACGCCTGATGTCTACTACACAACCTTCTTCTTGTAGACGTTGTTGGGCCTCCAAGTGCAGAGGTTTGTAGGACAGTAGCAAATTTCCCTCAAGTGGATGACCTAAGGTTTATCAATCTGTGGGAGGCATAGGATGAAGATGGTCTCTCTCAAACAACCCTGCAACCAAATAACAAAGAGTCTCTTGTGTCCACAACACACCCAATACAATGGTAAATTGTATAGGTGCACTAGTTCGGCGAAGAGATGGTGATACAAGTGCAATATGGATAGTAGATATAGGTTTTTGTAATCTGAAAATGTAAAAACAGCAAGGTAACTAATGATAAAAGTGAGCACAAACGGTATTGCAATGCGTTGAAACAAGGCCTAGGGTTCATACTTTCACTAGTGCAAGTTCTCTCAACAATAATAACATAATTGAATCATATAACTATCCCTCAACATGCAACAAAGAGTCACTCCAAAGTCACTAATAGCGGAGAACAAATGAAGAGATTATGGTAGGGTACGAAACCACCTCAAAGTTATCCTTTCTGATCGATCTATTCAAGAGTCCGTAGTAAAATAACATGAAGCTATTCTTTCTGTTCAATCTATCATGGAGTTCGTACTAGAATAACACCTTAAGACACAAATCAACCAAAACCCTAATGGCACCTAGATACTCCAATGTCACCTCAAGTATCCGCGGGTATGATTATACGATATGCATCACACAATCTCAGATTCATCTATTCAACGAACACAAAGAACTTCAAAGAGTGCCCCAAAGTTTCTACCGGAGAGTCAAGACGAAAACGTGTGCCAACCCCTATGCATAAGTTCACGAGGTCACGGAACTCGCAAGTCGATCACCAAAACATACATCAAGTGGATCACATGATATCCCATTGTCACCACAGATAAGCACGTGCAAGACATACATCAAGTGTTCTCAAATCCTTAAAGACTCAATCCAATAAGATAACTTCAAAGGGAAAACTCAATTCATCACAAGAGATCAGAGGGGGAGAAACATCGTAAGATCCAACTATAATAGCAAAGCTCGCGATACATCAAGATCGTACCACCTCAAGAACACGAGAGAGAGAGATCAAACACATAGCTACTTGTACATACCCTCAGCCTCGAGGGTGAACTACTCCCTCCTCGTCATGGAGAGTGCCAGGATGATGAAGATGGCCACCGGAGAGGGATTCCCCCCTTCCGGCAGGGTGTCAGAACGGGTCTAGATTGGTTTTCGGTGGCTACAAAGGCTTCTGGCGGCGGAACTCCCGATCTATTCTACGCCCTGATGTTTTTAGGGTATATATATAGGCGAAAGAAGTCGGTCAGGGGAGCCATGAGGGGCCCACGAGGGTGGGGGCGTGCCCAGGGGGGCAGGCACGCCTCCCTGCCTCGTGGCCACCTCGAAGCATCCTTGACTTCAACTCCAAGTCTCCTGGGTTACGTTCGTTCCAAAAATCACGCTCCTAAAGGTTTCATTCCGTTTGGACTCCGTTTGGTATTCCTTTTCTGCAAAACACTGAAACAAGGGAAAAAACAGAAACTGGCACTGGGCTCTGGGTGAATAGGTTAGTGCCAAAAATAATATAAAAGTGTTTAATAAAGCCCATAAACATCCAAAACAGATAATATAATAGCATGGAACAATAAAAAATTATAGATACGTTGGAGACGTATCAAGCATCCCCAAGCTTAATTCCTGCTCGTCCTCGAGTAGGTAAATGATAAAAACAGATTTTTTAATGTGGAATGCTACCTAACATATTTCTCTAAGTAATTCTCTTTATTTTCGCATGACTGTTCAGATCCATAAGATTCAAGACAAAAGGTTAATATTGACATAAAAATAATAATACTTCAAGCATACTAACTAAGCAATCATGTCTTCTCAAAATAACATGGCCAAAGCAAGCTATCCCTGCAAAATCATATAGCCTGGCTATGCTCCATCTTCACCACACAAAGTATTTAAATCATGCACAACCCCGATGACAAGCCAAGCAATTGTTTCATACTTTTGATGTTCTCAAACTTCTTCAATCTTCACGCAATATATGAGCATGAGCCATGGATATAGCACTATATGTGGAATAGAAGGGTGGTTGTGGAGAAGACAAAAAGGAGAAGATAGTCTCACATCAACTAGGCGTATCAACGGGCTATGGAGATGCCCATCAATAGATATCAATGTGAGTGAGTAGGGATTGCCATGCAACAGATGCACTAGAGCTATAAATGTATGAAAGTTCAACAAAAGAAACTAAGTGGGTGTGCATCCAACTTGCTTGCTCACGAAGACCTAGGGCACTTGAGGAGGCCCATTGTTGGAATATACAAGCCAAGTTCTATAACGAAAAATTCCCACTAGTATATGAAAGTGATATCATAGGAGACTCTCTATCATGAAGATCATGGTGCTACTTTGAAGCACAAGTGTGGAAAAAGGATAGTAGCATTGTCCCTTCTCTCTTTTTCTCTCATTTTTTCCTTTTTCTTTTTTGGGCCTTCTCCCTTTTTTATGGCCTTTTTTCGTCCGGAGTCTCATGCCGAATTGTGGGGGAATCATAGTCCCCATCACCCTTTCCTCACTTGGGACAATGCTCTAATAATGATGATCATCACACCTTATTTACCTACAACTCAAGAATTACAGCTCGATACTTAAAACAAAATATGACTATATGTGAATGCCTCCGGCGGTGTACCGAGATATGAAATGAATCAAGAGTGACATGTATAAAGATTATGAACATTGGCTTTGCCACAAATATGATGTCAACTACATGATCACGCAAAGCAATTATGACAATGATGAAGCATGTCATGGTAAACGAAACGGTGGTAAGTTGCATGGCATATATCTCCGAATGGCTATGGAAATGCCATGGTAGGTAGGTATGGGGGCTGTTTTAGGAAGGTATATGGTGGGTGTATGATACCGGCGAAAAGTGCGCGGTATTAGAGAGGCTAGAAATGGTGGAAGGATGAGAGTGCGTATAATCCATCGACTCAACATTAGTCATAAAGAACTCATATACTTGTTGCAAAAAACTACAAGTTATCAAAGCAAAGTATTACGCGCATGCTCCTAGGGGGACAGATTGGTAGGAAAAGACCATCGCTCGTCCTCGACCGCCACTCATAAGGAAGACAATCAATAAATAAATCATGCTCTGACTTCATCACATAATGGTTCACCATACTTGCATGCTATGGGAATCACAAACTTTAACACAAGTATTTCTCAAATTCACAACTACTCAACTAGCACAACTCTAATATCACTATCTTCATATCTCAGAACAATTATCAAGCATCAAATTTCTCTTAGTATTCAATGCACCTATATGGAAGTTTTTATCATATCAAAAGAAAATTACCATGCTGTTCTAAAGGACTCTCAAAATAATACAAGTGAAGCATGAGAGATCAATTATTTCTATAGAATAAAACCGCCACCGTGCTCTAAAAGATATAAGTGAAGCACTAGAGCACATGACAAACTACTCCAAAAGATATAAGTGAAGATCAATGAGTAGTTGAATAATTATGCAACTATGTGAAGACTCTCCCATTTAATAATTTCAGATCTTGGTATTTTATTCAAACAGCAAGCAAAAAAAATAAAATAAAATGACGCTCCAAGCAAAACACATATCATGTGGTGAATAAAAATATAGCTCCAAGTAAAGTTACCGATGAACGAAGACGAAAGAGGGGATGCCTTCCGAGGCATCACCAAGCTTAGGATCTTGGTTGTTCTTGAATATTACCTTGGGGTGCCTTGGGCATCCCCAAGCTTAGGCTCTTGCCGCTCCTTATTCCATAGTCCATCGAATCTTTACCCAAAACTTGAAAACTTCACAACACAAAACTTAACAAAAAACTCGTAAGCTTCGTTAGTATAAGAAAATAAATCACCACTTTTGGTACTGTTGTGAACTCATTCTAATTTCATATTGGTGTAATATATACTGTATTCCAACTTATCTATGGTTCATACCCTTCGATACTACTCATAGATTCATCAAAATAAGCAAACTACACATAGAAAACAGAATCTGTCAAAAACAGAACAATCTGTAGTAATCTGTAGGTTTCGAATACTTCTGTAACTCCAAAAATCCTAAGAAATTAGGGAGTCCTAGGAAATTTGTTATTAATCTACTGCAAGTGGAATTGGTATTTTATCGCTCTCTGGTAAAAAATGAAAATTATTCTCGTCAGCGCATACTTTCTGTTTTTTACAGCAAGATCAAATAACAATCACCCAAGAAGATCCTAACGGCTTTACTTGGCAAAAACAGTAATTAAAACATAAAAACACAATCATAAAAGAGGATATATGATTAATTTATTACTAAACAGGAACAAAAAGCAAGGAGTGAAAATAAAATTGGGTTGCCTCCCAACAAGCGCTATCGTTTAACGCCCCTAGCTAGGCATGATGATTTCAATGATGCTCACATAAAATATAAGAATTGAAATATAAATAGAGAATCATGAAGAATATGACTAGCACATTTAAGTCTAACCCACTTCCTATGCATAGGGTTTTTGTGAGCAAACAACTTGTGGGAACAAGAATCAACTTGCATAGGAAGCTAAAACAAGCATAACTTTAAAACTTTAAGCACATAAAGAGGAAACTTGATATTATTGCAATTCCTACAAGCATATATTCCTCCCTCATAATAATTTTCAGTAGCTTCATGAATGAATTCAACAATATAACTATCACATAAAGCATTCAATTCATGATCTACAAGCATAGAGATTTTATTACTCTCCACATAAGCAAATTTCTTCCGATGAATAGTAGTGGGAGCAAACTCAACAAAATAACTATCATGTGAGGCATAATCCAATTGAAAGTTAAAACCATGATGACATGTTTCATGGATATCATTATTCTTTATAGCATACGTGTCATCACAATAATCATCATAGATAACAACTTTGTTCACATAATCAATTGGAACCTCTTCCGAAATAGTGGAATCATTACTAAATAAAGTCATGACCTCTCCATATCCACTTTCATCAATATAATCATCATAAATAGGAGGCATGCTATCGTCCTAATAAATTTGCTCATCAAAACTTGGGAGACAAAAAATATCATCTTCATCAAACATAGCTTCCCCAAGCTTGTGGCTTTGCATATCATTAGCAACATGGATATTCAAGGAATTCATACTAACAACATTGCAATCATGCTCATCATTCAAATATTTAGTGCCAAACATTCTAATGCACTATTCTTCTAACACTTTGGCACAATTATCGGAATCCTTATTTTCATGAAAGACATTAAAAAGATGAAGCATATGAGGCATCCTTAATTCCATTTTTTGTAATTTTCTTTTATAAACTAAACTAGTGCTAAAATGAGAAACAAAAAGATTCGATTGCAAAATCTAAAGATATGCATTCAAGCACTACCCTCCCCGGCAACTGCGCCAGCAAAGAGCTTGATGTCTAGTACACAACCTTCTTCTTGTAGACGTTGTTGGGCCTCCAAGTGCAGAGGTTTGTAGGACAGTAGAAAATTTCCCTCAAGTGGATGACCTAAGGTTTATCAATCCGTGGGAGGAGTAGGATGAAGATGGTCTCTCTCAAACAACCCTCCAACCAAATAACAAAGAGTCTCTTGTATCCCCAACACACCCAATACAATGGTAAATTGTATAGGTGCACTAGTTCGGCGAAGAGATGGTGATAAAAGTGCAATATGGATAGTAGATATAGGTTTTTGTAATCTGAAAATATAAAAACAGCAAGGTAACTAATGATAAAAGTGAGCACAAATGGTATTGCAATGTGTTGAAACAAGGCCTAGGGTTCATACTTTCACTAGTGCAAGTTCTCTCAACAATAATAACATAATTGAATCATACAACTATCCCTCAACATGCAACAAAGAGTCACTCCAAAGTCACTAAAAGTGGTGAACAAACGAAGAGATTATGGTAGGGTACGAAACCACCTCAAAGTTATCCTTTCGGATCGATCTATTCAAGAGTCTATAGTAAAATAACATGAAGCTATTCTTTCTGTTCAATCTATCCTAGAGTTCGTACTAGAATAACACCATAAGACACAAATCAACCAAAACCCTAATGTCACCTAGATACTCCAATGTCACCTCAAGTATCTGTGGGTATGATTATACGATATGCATCACACAATCTCAGATTCATCTATTCAACCAACACAAAGAACTTCAAAGAGTGTCCCAAAGTTTCTATCGGAGAGTCAAGAGACGAAAACGTGTGCCAACCCCTATGCATAAGTTCACGAGGTCACGGAACTTGCAAGTTGATCACCAAAACATACATCAAGTGTTCTCAAATCCTTAAAGACTCAATCCGATAAGATAACTTCAAAGGGAAAACTCAATCCATTAGAAGAGAGTAGAGGGGGAGAAACATCATAAGATCCAACTATAATAGCAAAGCTCGTGATACATCAAGATCGTGCCGAATCAAGAACACAAGAGAGAGAGAGAGATCAAACACATAGCTACTGGTACATAACCTCAGCCCCGAGGAGAACTACTCCCTCCTCATCATGGAGAGCACCGGGATGATGAAGATGGCCACCGGAGAGGGGTTCCCCCTCCGGCAGGGTGCCGGAATGGGTCTAGATTGGTTTTCGGTGGCTACAGAGGCTTGCGGTGGCGGAACTCCCGAGCTAGGTTATTTTCTGGAGGTTTCTGTATTTATAGGAATTTTTGGCGCGGGGAACAAGTTAGGGGGGGGGGTCCCCGAGTCGTCCATGAGATTGGGCGGCGTGCCGGGGGGGGGGGGGGGGGGGGGGGGCGCGCCCCCACCCTCATGGACGGCCCGAGACTCTTCTAGCCCAACTCTTTTACTCCGGGGGCATCTTTTGGTCCATAAAAAAATCATCAAAAATTGGCACATGCATTGGACTCCGTTTGGTATTCCTTTTCTGTAAAACTCAAAAACAAGGAAAAAACAGAAACTTGAGCTGGCTCTAGGTTAATAGGTTAGTCCCAAAAATCATATAAAATAGCATATAAATGCATATAAAACATCCTAGATGGATAATATAATAGCATGGAACAATAAAAAATTATAGATACGTTGGAGACGTACCAAGCATCCCCAATATTAATTCCTGCTCGTCCTCGAGTAGGTAATGATAGAAACAAATTTTTTGATGTGGGATGCTACCTAACATAATTTTCAATGTAGTTCTCTTTATTGTGGAAATAATATTCAGATCCGAAAGATTCAAGACAAAAGTTTAATATTGACATAAAAATAATAATACGTCTAGCATACTAACAAAGTAATCATGTCTTCTCAAAATAACATGGCCAAAGAAAGCTATCCCTACAAAATCATATAGTCTGGCTATGCTCTACCTTCATCACACAAAATATTTAAATCATGCACAACCCCGATGACAAGCCAGGCAATTGTTTCATACTTTTGATGTTCTCAAACTTTTTCAATCGTCACGCAATACATGAGCGTGAGCCATGTACATAGCACTATAGGTGGAATAGAATGGTGGTTGTGGATAAGACAAAAAGGAGGAGATAGTCTCACATCAACTAGGCATACCAACGGGCTATGGAGATGCCCATCAATAGATATCAATGTGAGTGAGTAGGGATTGCCATGCAACGGATGCACTAGAGCTATAAGTGTATGAAAGCTCAAAAAGAAACTAAGTGGGTGTGCATCCAACTCGCTTGCTCACGAAGACCTAGGGCATTTTTAGGAAGCCCATCATTGGAATATACAAGCCAAGTTCTATAATGAAAAATTCCCACTAGTATATGAAAGTGACAAAATAGGAGACTCTCTATCATGAAGATCATGGTGCTACTTTGAAGCACAAGTGTGGAAAAAGGATAGTAGCATTGCCCCTTCTCCCTTTTTCTCTCATTTTTTTGTTTTTTAGGCCTTCTCTTCTTTTATGGCCTATTTTTTCTCTTTTTTAATTTTTCATTCGGAGTCTCATCCCGACTTGTGGGGGAATCATAGTCTCCACCATCCTTTCCTCACATGGGACAATGCTCTAATAATGATGACCATCACACTTTTATTTACTTACAACACAAGAATTACAACTCGATACTTAGAACAAAATATGACTCTATGTGAATGCCTCCGGCGGTGTACCGTGATGTGCAATGAATCAAGAGTGACATGTATGAAAGAATTATGAATGGTGGCTTGGCCACAAATACGATGTCAACTACATGATCATGCAAAGCAATATGACAATAATGAAGCGTGTCATAATAAACGAAACGGTGGAAAGTTGCATGGCAATATATCTCTGAATGGCTATGGAAATGCCATAATATGTAGGTATGGTGGTTGTTTTGAGGAAGGTATATGGTGGGTTTATGGTACCAGCGAAAGTTGTGTGGTACTAGAGAGGCTAGCAATGGTGGAAGGATGAGAGTGCTTATAATCCATGGACTCAACATTAGTCATAAAGAACTCACATACTTATTGCAAAAATCTATTAGTTATCGAAACAAAGTACTACGCGCATGCTCCTAGGGGGATGGATTGGTAGGAAAAGATCATCGCTCGTCCCCGACCGCCACTCATAAGGAAGACAATCAAAAAATAAATAATGCTCTGACTTCATCACATAACGGTTCACCATACATGCATGCTACAGGAATCAAAAACTTTAACACAATTATCTCTCAAATTCATAACTACTCAACTAGCATGACTCTAATATCACAATCTTCATATCTCAAAACAATCATCAAGTATCAAACTTCTCATAGTATTCAATGCACTCTATATGAATGTTTTTATTATACCCATCTTGAATGCCCATCATATTAGGACTAATTTTATTACCAAAGAAAATTACCATGCTGTTCTAAAAGAATCTCAAAATAATATAAGTGAAGCATGAGAGTTCATTAATTTCTTCAAAATAAAACCACAGTCGTTCTCTAAAAGATATAAGTGAAGCACTAGAGCAAACGACAAACTACTCCGAAAGATATAAGTGAAGACCAATGAGTAGTTGAATAATTATGCAACTATGTGAAGACTCTCTAACATTTAAGAATTTCAGATCTTGGGATATTATTCAAACAGCAAGCAAAAATAAAATAAAATAAAATGACGCTCCAAGCAAAACACATATCATGTGGTGAATAAAAATATAGCTCCAAGTAAAGTTACCGATGAACGAAGACGAAAGAGAGGATGCCATCCGGGGCATCCCCAAGCTTAGGCTCTTGCCACTCCTTATTCCGCAGTCCATCGAATCTTTACCCAAAACTTGAAAACTTTCACAACACAAAACTTAACAGAAAACTCGTAAGGTCCATTAGTATAAGAAAATAAATCACCACTTAGGTACTGTTGTGAACTCATTCTAAATTCATATTGGTGTAATATCTACTGTATTACAACTTATCTATGGTTCATACCCTCCGATACTACTCATAGATTCATCGAAATAAGCAAACAACACAATGGAAACATAAACTGTCAAAAACAGAACAGTCTGTAGCAATCTGGATGTTTTGAATACTTCTGTAACTCCAAAAATTCTGAAAAATTAGGATGACCTAAATAATTTGTATACTGATCTACTGCAGTTGGAATTGTTATTTTATCAGTCCCTGGTAAAAATTTAAAATTATTTTCATGAGCGCACACTTTCTGTTTTTATCAGCAAGATGAAACGACAATCACCCAAGAAGATCCTAAAGGCTTTACTTGGCACTTTATTGAAACAAAAGCTATAAAACATGATTACTACAATAGCTTAATCATAAGGACACACAAAAACAGTAGGAGAAAATGTTGGGTTGTCTCCCAACAAGCGCTTTTCTTTATTGCCTTTTTAGCTAGGCATGATAATTTCAATGATGCTCACATAAAAGATAAGAATTGAAACATAAAGAGAGCATCATGAAGAATATGAATAGCACATTTAAGTCTAAACCACTTCCTATTCATAGGGATTTTGTGAGCAAACAATTTATGGGAACAATAATCAACTAGGATAGGAAAGCAAAACAAGCATAACTTCAAGATTTTAAGCACGTAGAGAGGAAACTTGATATTATTGCAATTCCTACAAGCATATATTCCTCCCTCATAATAATTTTAGTAACATCATGAATGAACTCAACAATATAACTATCACATAACGCATTCTTTTCACGAGGCACAAGCATAGAATTTTTATTACTCTCCACATAAGCAAACAAATTCTCATTCGGAATAGCGGGAGTATCATAAGAAACTCGAATACTATAAATTGTTTCCACATTAAAAGAGTAATGTTCAGAAAAAGGGTAATCATAATCATGACAAGTTTTACAAATATAATCATCTCTATTTTTTATAGCATAAGTGTCAACACAATAATTATCATAAATAGGAGGCATGCTATCATCATAATAAATTTGCTCATCAAAACTTGGGAGACTAAAAATATCATATTCACTAAACATAGCATCCCCAATCTTGGGACAAACATTAATTGCAGAAAATAAATTCTCAAACATGTTATTCTCATCCGACATAGCATCCCCAAGCTTGGGCCTTTTCATATCATAAGCATAATCACTCTCATCATTAATAGTATGGATAGCACCAATAGTATAACAATTATCATCATCACAATGAGTAATAGGAGCAACATCATTTGGGAGGGATACCTTTTTACCTTTGCTTCTCTGTCTTTTCTTTTTCTTCTTCACATTATGTGTGGGTTTAATCCTCTTTTTGGAGCTCCTTATTAATGAGATTGGTTGAATAGAAGGTTCCTCCTCGTTACCTGATTCATCATATGAAATAATAGGAGGATATTGGGAAGTCTATTCCCTTTCATTAGTATTCTCTTCATCTTCTCTTTGTTTTCTTGTCTTTATGTAATTGTCAATATAAGCATTTTCAATGCAATTCACCGCACAATACATATAAATTTCCTATAAATCAAAATCAAGAACTTTATCAAGGACAAATTCTGGAAGATCCTTAGTTATACGTTTCATTTCTTCATAACCCACAAGCAAACTAAGTTCATTATGATGTGCAAGGGAAATCAAGTCATCACAATTTTTGGACACGATTCGATCATGAAACAATTTGCATTGGATATTTAAATGACCACGTTCATTGCAAAGTTCACAAGGATGGCTAAGAAAATTTAAATTTTCAGCACAAACATCTAGCCTTTCTTGTAACCATTTAGTTTCTAAATACTTATGCCTCTTGCAAAAACTATCTTCCCTATTTGGCGTGTACTTGCAAACTCTATGCACTCCACAAAAATTGACATGCTTATAAGAGACATTTTCATCATGACTAGTGCAATCATCATTAGTACTATGGATATTCAAAGAGTTCGTACTAACAACATTGCAATCATGCTCATCATTCAAATATTTGGTGCCAAACATTTTAATGCAGTCTTCTTCTAGCATTTTGGCACAATTATCGGAATCCTTATTTTCACGAAAGATAGTAAAAATATGAAGCATATGAAGCAAGCTTAATTCCATTTTTTGTAGTTTTCTTTTAAAGACTAAACTAGTGACAAAACAAGAAACTAAAAGATTCGATTGCAAGATCTAAAGATATAAAGCGCTAACCTCCCCGGCAACGGCGCTAGAAAAGAGCTTGATGTCTACTACACAACCTTCTTCTTGTAGATGTTCTTGGGCCTCCAAGTGCAGAGGTTTGTAGGACAGTAGCAAATTTCCCTCAAGTGGATGACCTAAGGTTTATCAATCCATGGGAGGCGTAGGATGAAGATGGTCTCTCTCAAACAACCCTGCAACCAAATAGCAAAGAGTCTCTTGTGTCCTCAACACACCCAATACAATGGTAAATTGTATAGGTACACTAGTTCGGCAAAGAGATGGTGATACAAGTGCAATATGGATGGTAGATATAGGTTTTTGTAATATGAAAATATAAAAAAGGTAACTAATGATAAAAGTGAGCGAAAATGGTATTGCAATGCGTTGAAACAAGGCTTAGGGTTCATACTTTCACTAGTGCAAGTTCTCTCAACAATAATAACATAATTGGATCATATAACTATCCCTCAACATGCAACAAAGAGTCACTCCAAAGTCACTAATAGCGGAGAACAAACGAAGAGATTATGGTAGGGTACGAAACCACCTCAAAGTTATCCTTTCTGATCGATCTATTCAAGAGTCCATAGTAAATTAACACGAAGCTATTCTTTCCGTTCAATCTATCATAGAGTTCGTACTAGAATAACACCTTAAGACACAAATCAACCAAAACCTTAATGTCACCTAGATACTCCTATGTCACCTCAAGTATCCGTGGGTATGATTATACGATATGCATCACACAATCTCAGATTCATCTATTCAACCAACACAAAGAACTTCAAAGAGTGCCCCAAAGTTTCTATCGGAGAGTCAAGGCGAAAACGTGTTCCAACCCCTATGCATAAGTTCACGAGGTCATGGAACTTGCAAGTTGATCACCAAAACATACATCAAGTGGATCACGTGAATATCCCATGGCCACCACAGATAAGCACATGCAAAACATACATCAAGTGTTGTCAAATCCTTAAAGACTCAATCCGATAAGATAACTTCAAAGGGAAAACTCAATCCATTAGAAGAGAGTAGAGGGAGAGAAACATCATAAGATCCAACTATAATAGCAAAGATCGTGATACATCTAGATCGTGCCGAATCAAGAACACGAGAGAGAGAGAGAGATCAAACATATAGCTACTGGTACATACCCTCAGCCCCGAGGGTGAACTAGTACCTCCTCATCATGGAGAGCGCCGAGATGATGAAGATGGCCACCGGAGAGGGATTCCCCCCTCCGGCAGGTGCCAGAACGGATCTGGATTGGTTTTCGAAGGCTACAGAGGCTTGCGGCGGCGGAACTCCTGATCTAGGTTATTTTCTGGAGGTTTCTCTATTTATAGGAATTTTTGGCGTCAGGAACAAGTTAGGGGGGGTCCCTGAATCGTCCACGAGATAGGGCGGCGCGCCCGGGGGGGCGGGGAGGGTAGGGCGCGCCCCCACCCTCATGGACGGCTCGGGACTCTTCTCGCCCAACTCTTTTACTCCGGGGGCTTCTTTTGGTCCATAAAAAAGGTCAAAAATTGGCACGTCCATTGGACTCTGTTTGGTATTCCTTTTCTGTAAAACAGAAAAACAAGGAAAAAACATAAACTTGCACTGGGCTCTTAGTCCCAAAAATCATATAAAATAGCATATAAATGCATATAAAACATCCTAGATGGATAATATAATAGCATGGAACAATCGAAAATTATAGATACGTTGGAGACGTATCAGTTGATGCTCCCACCCTAGTTGAGAACCCAGTATACTTTGTCAACACTGTGCTACAAGACGCGAGAGCACGGTACCCAATGCCACAGAAGCTCTTACTCGCGCTCCTGGTGGCCTCACGCAAGTTACGCCATTATTTCCAAGGCCATCGATTAAGGTCGTCTCATCCTACCCCCCTGGAGAGGGTGCTCCAGAGCCCCAATGCCGCGGGGAGAGTCGCTGAATGGAACATTGAACTGCAAGCATTTCAGTTGGAGTTCAGCACGACCAGGGTTGTCAAGGGAGCTGTGCTTGCTGACTTCGTAGCGGAATGGACCGACGCTCCGGAGCCCGAAGCGGGCGAGAGCCGATCCCTCTCGCCTGTAAATGAAGCACCAGAAGGCTGGGTCATGTACTTCGATGGCGCTTTTGCACGACAAGGCGCAGGGGCTGGCGCTGTGCTCATCTCACCCACCCAAGACAAGCTATATTATGCCGTGCAGCTCTACTTCTAGCGGGGTGAGAAGGTCTCCAACAACATCGTGGAGTACGAGGGGCTGATCGCTGGCCTCAAGGCCGCCGCAGCCTTGGGGGTGAAGCATCTCACTATCAAGGGTGACTTGCAGCTCCTCGTCAACTTCTCCAACAAGGTGTACGAGCCAAGGGACGAGCATATGGAGGCATACCTCGCAGAAGTGCGCAAGATGGAGAAGCAATTCCTCGGCCTAGAGCTACAGCATGTGCCACGCGACACCAACAAGGAGGCTAACGAAATTTCCAAGAAGGCGTCGAGGAGACTACCCCAAGAACCTGGTGTCTTCGAAGAGCGACTCTTCAAGCCTTAGGTGACCCCTGCGGCCGCGGAGACTACATCACCTCGAGAAGAACTCCCTCAGCCACCAGCCTCGAGAGCCCCCGCTTGCGGCCTGGCCTCAGGAGCACGCCTGCTCCTGGCGCTCGAGCCTCAGGAGGGGTGCTGGACCGAGGAATTCAAGGCATATATGGTGCATGGGACGCTACTGGAAAAGGAGGACAGTACAAAAAAATACACTTCCGTGATGATACGTGTTTGTCACAGTAGGTCGCGTTTTTTGTCATGCATGTACATCCATGACAAATTTATGACAGAATCAAGATAGTCATACATGTGCTGTCGTAGAAGTGTTCCATGACATTACCAAAATTATCATCACGGAAGTGTCCACTTCCATGACGATAAATCGCGCGTCATAGAAGTGCTTTCGTCAAGGGTGACCGACACATGGCATCCACCGTAACGGAACACTGTTAAGCTATCGGGTCGGGTTTTGGATCCGATAACCCGTTAACAGCCCCGACCAATGGGAAATTTCCACGTGTAAAATTCTTATTGGCCGGACGAAACACGTGTCAGCTCATCAGTGGGTCAGATAGGCGCCTATGATACGTCGACACGTGGCACGGCCCAACAGAGGCCCAGTCTTGTGAAAAGGCCGGCCCATTTGACTTGGTCAAAAGGTGGTGGGCCGGCCCATGTAAAGCCTGTTAACGGCCTGTTGCATATAGCCCATTTACAGCCCACTAACCCAAGGCCCGTTACGCCCTATCCGAATTAGGCCCAGTAGCGTCATCCGGGCCACCCAATATGATTCCAGCCCGTTTTCACTTCTGGCCCATGACGTCTTTCGGCCCATATGAGGCCCTATGTAACTCTTGGCCTACTAACGGCCCATGGTGAAACTGGCCCGTAATGAACAGTGTATCACTTTACACCCATTAACGGCCCGTGGTGAAACTGGCCCGTAATGAACAGTGTATCACTTTATACCCATTAACGGCCCGTTATTCTGTTGGGCCGTTTCCAGCCCATGTTATCTTTCGGCCTTCTAAGAGCCCATTTATTCTTGGGCTCATTTCCAGCATTCGTTTACTTACGGCCCGTTACTGTCATTTTCTGCTTGTGGGCCAAATTCAGCCCATGGTTACAGTCGGCCCGTTTGTGGTCCGTTAATACGTTGGGCCGTTTTCATAGCATCATCAAATACGGCCTATTAACGATGGCCCGTTATGGTCGGCCCATGAACGGATGATTCCAACTCTAGCCTGTTTACGGCCATAATGCAGCCTGTTCTTGGCCCATGTTTGGCCATCGATCATACTGCTCGTATAAGGCCCATTGATGATACGACCCGTACAAGGCCCATTGTTTCTATGGCCCGTAGAAGGCCCACTATTTCTATGGCCCGTAGGAGGCCCAGTGTCACTACAGTAAATATTAGCCCATGGTTATTGTGGCCTAGTTTTAAAAAATAGGTTATTGCCGCCACTAGAAAACCGCGGAAAAAGAACTGCAATGACTAGAAGCAAACAAATAAACAAGACAACAAGGAAATAAATAAGCAAGCAACTTATGCTAAGCTATCACGGCTATCACACATATTACATCCACTGGGCATCAAAGTTCGCCACCAGTGCAAATAAACACACCGACAAAAGAATATACAAAACTGAGAGCACTTCAGAAGTCACTAGGCCTGCCAGGTCGGGCCCCCCAAACAGCTGAAGAAGCTGAGTAGACCTCAGTTGTGTCAACGATAGATGCATCAACACTAGATTTAAGGCATGATGGTGCGCACGGTAGTCCTCTGACATCTTCATTGCATCTTTGACTTCAAGTCGGAGCTGAGCTGAAGCAAGCCTTTCCGCTTTAAGTTGAGACTAAAGAAGTCGAACTGATTGAGGCAGCGACTGCACAGAGGTTGTCTCACACCTGCTGGTGAGTAGCTTCAACTCACTGTCTTCATCAAGACATGACCTTGGGGTCATCTCACTGTCCTCAAGATGGTTTGGCTCACTATCTTCCCTAAAGTTCTGCCTGGCGTAAGAGATACGAGTCTGAAAGAGAAACAAGGAGACACGTAACAGGTTTCACAATTATATAAGCAAATAAATGGATCTGTTCTGCATAAGGAACATGTTTTTACAACTACAATTTGAAACTGGTAGTTGTTGCAAACATCCAATCAGATGTAAACAGCAAAGCAAACAACAGTGGAGGAAATGATGCCTATCCAAATTTATACTAGAACAAAGTGTGAAGGCTTGAGAAGGATGAACTTACATTACATGTTAACACGGGCTGGACAAAGCCCTTCTCCATGTTGATGGAAGGATAATTCAATAAATTCCCCAAAGAAAATTCTTTATAAGCATTGCCATTATTCTACATTTTGCAAAGAGTAAATATAGATCAAATAATATTGGAAGAAACAGAGGATAATGAAGCTCAGGTGCAGACTAATGATACATAATCAAATAGCAATTAATTAAGTACATCGTTACAAGGCAAAAGGGAGAGATGTACTGACAAGAGCAATGCAGAGCCCATTATTGTTTTGAGATCGTATGATCCTTTGAGCAAGGAGATTCATCTGAAATTAGTTTTCATAAAAGAGAGAAGGTAAGGCACAAGCAGAAATTTAGGAGTTCAAATTTTGAATTGATATCATAGACAGTACCTAACGCTGGGCTCCCAGTAGTTCTAATAGGGGTTTGGCCACTGGAGTAGGGGTAAAGTGTGGTACAGTTGGGCCTGTGTTTTCTGTGGCTGCTGATCTATCTGATTTAACATGTATCACTACCTTTTCCAAATACCTAGTTTGTACTCCTTGACGACCTGCACTCACCCTCTTCCTTTTGGACACCTATTATGAAAGAACAACATTTGACTAGAAAAACATAGTGTGACGACACATGGAATAGGTACAGAAAATGGATAGGTATGGCATATACTCATATATGATGCTTAAACTAAGCAGATGGTGTAACAAAGTAGAAGTAATGTAAGAGGTCAGAAGCAAAATATGTGCGACCAATACAACTTCGCAAAGTTAGAGCAAGCACCTTGATGGGTGAATAAGATAGGCCATCCTCCACCATGCCAAGTTTGTTAGGCAGTGGATCATTCCGCAATATTCCTCTCGTGCGCCCATTCTCATATTCATTTTGATAATGTTCAATATCTGACATGCATGAAAACATAGAAACAAGTGAGATTTTCTTTGTAATGCAGAAGTGATTCTAATCCAATACTGCCTCCCTGTAAACCCCTTTGTGCTATCTCTGCAATTCTTTTAAAAGATGCCATGCATGCTGTAATTTGTTGTGTGCATTAATATAATGTGGCCTACTACTCAAAATATGAGAGCTCCAGAAATGATGACACTTCGCAGATGATAGCTTAAACATATAGTAAAGAAGAACAAGTCAACCTGACCTGACATATTCAAAATATACTAAGGGAGAACAACTCGACCTGACCAGTCGATCGCAAGAGTAGAGTATCATCTTAAAGAAGAGCAGAAGAGCAAGCAGATTGAAGATATTACAAGTCTTTTAATACAATGTCGGTTGGCCACCCATGATGAACCAGAGCGCATAGAGAAAAACTATTCTTTCCGGTCTCTCCATATGTGGCTCACATGCATTTCAAAACTAAAGTAGGAACATTTAGCTAACCAATTAAACATCTCTCAGTTTTACTAATATCAGCAATAATATCAGATATGAATTTGTACAACTAAGCTTGTTTAGCTCGATGGGTGGAGCAGTGCTATTACGACACGAACCACGTAGGCTGATTGTGGTCATCATAAAATGGGGGAAACATAAGCATGATGAGTACAATGTTGACCGTGGCAGTGGGATGGCAGATCTGAAGCTGCAAACCGCGCAAAGGGTAGTTAGCAACCAATGTTTGCTTTGAAATAACAACTAAGATTTGGTATGGACAAGAAAGTACGGTCAATAAGTGACAAAGAAATGCAATTATGCTGTCTCTCTATATGTCGTGACATGCATTTGGAAATCAAGTGGGACCTTTAGCTAACCAATTAAATGTGTCGGTTAACTAATATCAGTATCATATCACAATCATATTTGAACAACTAAGCTTTCGAATTCTGAGTGTTGTGTTGTTTAGCTTGAAGGGTGGAGTAATGCTAGTACGACAGAAAGCACCTACGCAGATCATAGTAGAGTAGATAAAAGGGGAAAACCCTAAGCATCAAGAGAAAAATAAGGAAAGTGGAACTAGCTGGACCAGTGGGTGGCGCACATGCTTTTCTAAACGAATATAGGAACATTAAGTGACCAATTAAACATTCTCTGTTTTAGTGATATGAGCATCATATCAGATTCGTATTTCAACACGTAAGCTTTGGGTTGAGGTCTTGAGGAGCAGTGCTAGCACAACACGAAGCACCTACGATGATGGTAGTGAATATAAAGGGGGGAAACCATAAGCTTTACGAGTATAGTGCCCGTGCCATGGCGGATCTGAAGGTGCAAACCGGACAAAGCTACTTCGCAACCAATGTTTGCTTTCAACTAGCCACTATGTTTTGGTACGGACAAGAAAAGTACAGTAAACAAATTACGATCTATTTTCTGGGTGAGATCAATAACTTAAGCACATATGGAAGAGTACCACCTCTCTTGCGACGCCATGTAGGCCTATGCTGATACGTTGAGGGTGCTGCGGGTGCGATGGCTGTCGGTAGTGGGGAAGAAGACTTTAGACGGCAGACGGCCGGGTCGGGGGATATATCCTGTTGCTGTGGATGAGGCGGCCATAGGAGCGGCAATGGCAAGGTGGACGACGGCGCCGATGAAGCGAGAGGAGGCGATGAAAGGATCCTGGTCCAGCGCCGTGGATGAGAGACGTCCATCTCTTGCAGTGGACGACGGGGTAGGGGTAGCGGCTCCGGCAAGGTGGAGGATGGGGTGGCGGATGGAGGAGGCTAGCCGCAGTGCGGAGGTTGTCGTGCTGCTGACGGTGTATGAATGGGGAAATGGAGGGGAGGGGGGGATCTCAAACTTTGGGACGCGCTTCTCTGAAATGGGGGAAAGTTACGAACTTATTCCCCGTTTAAAATTTCGGACATCGCGTCAGTTGGGGATAGGACGGTAATATCGCATCTCCCAAATATTTGCCGGTAACTATTTCGGGTGAGGAAAGGGTGTTTTTCCGCCCATGGTTGGCGCCCACGGTGTATGAACGGGGCTGACAGGTAGGGCGGTTGTGTCACGTCTGATGGAAGTTACACATCTGCCCCTATTTAAAATATTAGCCTACATCGATTTCGGATGAGGAGAGGGTGTTTTGCCGCCCACAGTTGGCGCCCATGGTGTATGAACGGGGCTGACAGGTAGGGCAGTTGTGTCATGTCTGATGGAAGTTACACATCTGCCCCTATTTAAAATATAAGCCTACATCGATTTCAGACGAGGACAGTTTGTTTTGCCGCCCACCGTGTATGATTGGGGAAATGGAGGAAGAGACACATGTCTTTTGGAAGAAATTGAATCAAATGTGTTTTGCCGCCCACGTTTGGCGCCCACCGTGTCTGAATGGGCTCAGAGGCCGTCGTGTCATGTTCGATTGAAGTTACTAGTCTACCCCTATCGACAGCAGTGTAAATCCTCTCGATAAGGATGTCAAGTGTTAGGGGTAGACAGTAATTTCCATCTCGCAAACACTTGCTTCGAGCAGCCCACAAATTATAGTAGGTGTTTAGCCGCTTCGTTCAAAACTTGGGAGAATTAGCATTCACGTTTGCCCTGGGACCTGGCAAACTAAATTCAAATCCAATTTTTATTTGATTACGAATATCCACAGATAATTATACGTTTTGTTATTTATTTCTTCAAAACCAAAACAAAGATTTATTCCACCTTTATATATGATTATGATTTAGAAATGCCGTGATCTTCGAATTCAATAGGTAGGATAATGCCGGGGTTTCTGATCCACGGACACCTATGGGACCGGCGGACCGGGTCCCTTTCGGTTCGGCGGGGGCGGAGGTTGCGCAAAGAGCAGATCGAGGCGAAACACGCGAGCGGTTGGTCGTGCAAAGGGCGGATCGAGGCGGAGCACGCGAGCGATTTACCCAGGTTCGGGCCGCACGGATGCGTAAAACCCTACTCCTGCTTTGTGGTTTGGTATTGATTTCTAGCTCGGGAGCGCGGAGTGCTACAGTACTCTCCAGCTGCTAGCGAGACCGAGCGTGTGTGTCTGGAATGGCCGTCCTCCCCCCCCCCGTTGCACTCGGGCCTCCTTTTATATGCTCAAGGGGTTACCGACATAGAGCAACGGAGGTCAAGGGCAAAAATGGAAAGGTGCTGTAGTAGGGGCAGCTAGGTGCTGTAGTAGGCACAGCTACCTGCTACAGTGTTATCGAACCTAACCCTGACGGCAGGGGACAAGGGCATTAAATGCCCGTCTGCGTCGCCTAAACAGTACCGAGAGGGACCGCTAGGGACGCCACCGTTTGCCACGATGGTTATCTTGTCAGCGCATGCTTGCCACCACGCACTCCTAGCTGCACGGCCTCCCGCCACGTGTGCTCGGGAGAGCGACACGTGGGCGGGTGTGCTGGAGCGCGGGCTCGGAGAGGCGGTTCATCGCGGCAAGCGCCTTGCCGCGGTTGTTGTCCTGTCACGTCCGGGAGCTTGTCGCTCACCGAGCCTTGCCGGGACGTGTTAGCGCGTCGCGGCAAGTCCCTTGAAATGCCTTGAGTGGCCTTCCCGGCGAGCTCCTCTTGCCGGGGTCTTGTTTCCTTCCCGGCCAGCTTCTCTTGCCGGGGCCTTGGTTGGCCTTCCCAGCAAGCTCCTCTTGCCGGGGCCTTGTTTTGAGTACTTTGTTCTTGAATGGTCTTCAGAGTAGCTGCAGAGGGTCTTGGCGGTCACCCGGCAAGCCTTGCCGCGGGGATGCTGCGACTGCCCGTGCACGAGTTCGGGGTACTAGGGTACCCCTACTCTAGTACACCGACAGGAGCCCCCGGGCCTGGGCCAGACGCGGTGCCGAGCGCTGTTGGGCCAGGCCCAAAACAGTGCACGGGCACGCGCGGCCTAGGTCACGCCGCATATCTCTCCGCTTCCACCGCGCACGCCCAAAACGGCACGCGTCAAACGCGGCGTCGTGGGTGACGTGGGCGGCGTGTGCGGGGCTAAGCCCCATGAGCATGCGTCAGGCCATGATGAAGGGGACGGTTCACGCCCTCCTCCTTAAACGGAGGTAGGCGTGGGGGCGTGGCGCATTTACTGGACGGAGTCGGCGCACGGTTTTTCGAGGCCGCCTCATCCGTCGTCTTGGTTCCGCGTCCCTGCCACGCGGCTCCCATGCGCTTGGAGTCGCGGACGGTGGAAGTGGGAAACTGGGCCGCCGTGGGCAGAGGCAGTGGGTCGGCCCCGACTCCCTGCCCTTCCCGTGCCTTGATTCGCTGAGCGGGGCGGCCGAGCCCCCACCTCTCTCTTTTATAAAGAGCGGGAGGGGAGCACGGAAGCCCGCACTCTTCCATCTCCTCCTTTCTTCAGCTTCTGCTCCCCTTTCTCTCATCTGCTATGGAGAAAGGGAACCCTGGCCCTTCATCGGTGGCGGCAAGGGTCGCCGCCAGACAGCGCGCCTCTCCCTCTCCCGCGCCCGTGGTGGCGGAGCCAGCCATAAGGGGAAGAGGGAGGGGGCGAGGTCGTGGACGAGGTCGAGGGCGACGTCGAGGCGCTCGGGGAAGAGGCGGACGGGGCGGCGCGCCGGCTTCGCCTTCGCCAGCGGTTCCTCTCCCCGCGGCGGTCCATATGGGGGACAACCCTTGCGAGTTCTTCGTCAGGCTGCGCCGGGCGCCTTGTCGTCGCCTCCGGCTCCCAGCTCCGTTCGCGAGCGCGATGGAGTTGGACCCGCCCGAGACACTGAGGCTGCACATGAGGGGCTGTGGGATCAGCGGCACACGAGTCCGCGTTGTATTCCCAGCCCCTAATGTGATGTATCTTGACCGAGGGTGGAAGACATTCGCCCGGATCCACAGCCTGATGGAGGGGTTTACCCTCCATTTCAAGCTGATGGAGGGCGATCTCCTCTCCGTCAAGGCCTTCAGGTGCTTCGGCACTCGGGCGAAGTGCTGCGTGGACAGCTCCTCCGATAGCGAAGGCTCCCCCTTGAGCGAGAGTGACAAGGAGGGGAGCGACAGCGACGATGAGGGTAGCGGGCGGCTGGATGGCGGGTCCGACTAGGTGTCGGGCGCCGCTCCGCGCGGCATCGGCGACCCCATCATCCGTGTCGCCGGCTCCTTGAACTCCCCGGGGGCGTCTCCTTGGGCGGCTGGCGTAGGGAGGCTGCGGAAGGGGAAGAGGGCTGGCGACAAGGCCGTCAGGTCAGAGTACGAGGGCGTGGTGCCCTCGACAGCGTGCTGACGTCCTGCTGCCCCGTCTTCGAGCCCCCCTTCCGGCGCCGCCATCACCGTCAAGCCCTCGGTCGGCCCCCGGGATGTTCTCTTGGTGTCTTCTGGCGCCCGTAGTTCGCCTAGGCGCCCCTTTTCCCCTTTTCGCCTCCTTGACCTACCTCCTGAAGAGAGGGACAGGAAAGGGATTACGGGCATCTTATCTTTTTAATTTGTAAGCCCTCGGGCCTTAGCTGCATCTAAAACTTGTAATCCTCTCTTTCATGTTTTTCATCCTCTTTGGACTGTACCTGAGTGGGATGTTTTTTAATGAAAAGGGGATGCTTGCCGGGTTATTTGTTTTGCAGGTTGAACCCGCGCCAAGGAGCAAATCCTTGGTGTCCCTCGGACAGACATTTCATCTCCTGGCAACAGGCCCTGCCGCCTTCCCACGCCGCTCGACCTTTCTCACGCCTTTGACGGAGGCGGGAACGAGGTGGGTGCGGCCTCCTCGTTTCATCCCTTTGCTGCCGTGACTACGACCAAACTTGGCCCCGGGAACGCGCTCCAGGGCCTAGAGTCGGGGGAGCACGGCAGTTTTCGGGAAGAAACGCGGTTTCACATTCCCCAGTCCATAAGAGGATGCATGATGAGGGATGAAAAACTTATCTGATATCGCAGCCCCCGGCAACTCTGGCTTGCCGGGAACGAATCTTGGTACCCGCAGCCCCCGGCAACACTGGCTTGCCGGGGCTCAGGTGCCGGCGCACCCTTCTTCTCCTTTTCGTCCTCAAGCGGTCTGGCCAGGATATGCGAGCCCTGCGAACGAAGGAAAAGCAAAGGGACGGACACTCGACCTCTAAGCTAGGGGTTAGCCGCTGTTAGGCACTATGAACCCTAACCAAGGACGAGACTCGACCTAGCATGCATGCTATAACCCTGGGGTGATCAGCGCTTCATTTACTGGTGCTCAGGGTCTGCGCCTGGCTCTGTATAGAGGATTACATGCAACAGCGGCAAGACTCGTACAGAAGGGTGGTTGCCGGACAGGGTCCGACAACCGCGCCTTACGGGTAAAACTTACGAAGATGCTCGATGTTCCAGGAGTTGCTCACCGGAATGCCATCTTCGGTCTCAAGGCGGACAGCGCCGGGCCTAGTGACTCGTTTCACCCGGTAAGGGCCTTCCCACTTCGGCGTCAACTTGTTGGAATTCTTGGCCGACTGAACGTGCCGAAGAACAAGGTCGCCTTCCTCGAGACTTCTGGCGTTAACTTTGCGGCTATGGTAGCGGCGCAAAGCTTGCTGGTAGCGAGCAGCTCGCACAGCAGCCTGAAGACGATCTTCCTCAAGGAGCAGCGCGTCATCTTGCCGCAGCCGCTCTTGCTCAAGCTCATCGTAAGCGAGCACTCGAGGTGACCCGTATACGAGTTCCGTGGGGATAACTGCCTCTGCTCCATAGACTAGAGCAAAGGGTGTCTGTCCAGTGGCTCGATTTGGCATCGTTCTGATCGACCAAAGAACCACCGGTAGCTCCTCGATCCAGTTTCTTCCGCACTTGTGCAGCCTGTCGAAAGTTCTGGTCTTGAGCCCGCGCAGCACTTCAGCATTTGCCCTCTCCGCTTGACTGTTGCTTCTCGGGTGAGCAACAGAAGCGAAGCAGACCTTGGCGCCAAGATCTTGGACGTACTGCATGAAGGTGTGGCTCGTGAATTGTATGCCGTTGTCGGTGATTATCCGGTTAGGGATCCCGAAGCGGCAAACAATCGACCTGAAGAACTTGATGGCTGACTGTGCGGTCACCTTCCTCACTGGTTCCACTTCCGGCCACTTTGTGAACTTGTCGATTGCGACGTACAAGTACTCAAAGCCCCCGACAGCTCGGGGAAAGGGGCCGAGGATGTCGAGCCCCCAGACCGAAAATGGCCAGGATAAAGGGATCGTCTGGAGAGCTTGAGCCGGCTGGTGTATCTGCTTGGAATGGAACTGGCACACTTCACACTTGGTTACTTGTGCAGTTGCATCTTGGAGGGCTGTTGGCCAGAAGAAACCTTGCCGGAACGCTTTGCCGACAAGTGCTCTTGCGCCAATGTGGTGACCACATATGCCTCCGTGTATCTCTGCCAACAGCTCTTGTCCGTCTTCCCGGGGAATACACCTCAATTTCACACCGTTGAGTCTTCTTCTGTACAGTGTCTTGTCGACGAACTGGTACATACTTGACTGCCGGGCTACTCTTTCGGCTTCTTCTTGCTCTTTGGGAAGTTCTCCTGTCTGAAGGAAATGGACAATCTGCTGCACCCATGTCGGAGCTTGTGGCTCGACAACAAGGACTAAAGGCAACTCTGCTGCTGCGGGAACATCCGCTTCTACGGCGAGAAGCTGTGTCTCTGCCGGAGCTTGACGTTCCCCGACAAGCTTGTCGGGGCAAGACTTGTCGGGAGCTTCTGCTTCAACGGAACAAACCCTGGGGCTTGCCGGAGCATCTTGCTCCTCAGCGCTCTTGGTGTTGGTCTCAGCTGCTGCGGGAACGTCTGCTTCTACGGCGAGAAGCTGCGTCTCTGCCGGAGCGTGACGTTCCGCGACAAGCTTGCCGGGAGCTTCTGCTTCAACGGAACAAGCCCTAAGGCTTGCCGGAGCAGACTGCTCCTCAGCGCCTTCGGCGTTGATCTTAGGGACCTTCTTGGCGGCGGCTTCAGGAAGCTCAGCCGGCGAACGGTCACCAGAAACCAACTTCCTCTTCTTGCTTTGTCCAGTCGATGGTGTTACGGACGGTTGAGTCAGCTTGAGCACAAAGGTCCCTGGTTCCACAGGTAGCTTAAGTGCGGCGCACTTTGACAGGCCATCAGCAATGGTGTTCTGAGCTCTCGGAACGTGCTCCATTTGTAGGCCGTCAAAGCGCTCTTCTAGCTTTCTCACTTCGTCAACGTAAGCTTCCATCAACGGACTCTGGTAATTCTTGTTTACTTGGCGGACGACAAGCTGTGAGTCACCCCTGACAATGAGCTTCTTGATCCCAAGGTCTGCCGCGATCCTAAGACCGGCAAGAAATCCTTCATACTCTGCAGTATTGTTGGTTGCTGCTCCTTGGGAAAGTGCATCTGGGCTACATACTTGAGGTGCTCTCCGGTGGGTGCGATAAGCAGCACACCAGCGCCGGCGCCTTGCAGCGAAAAGGCACCATCAAAGTACATCAGCCACTCTTTGCTCGCTTCCTTGTCGGGGATGCTCATTTCTGGAATTTCTTCATCTGGTGTTGGCGTCCACTCTGCTATGAACTCTGCCAATGCTCTACTCTGGATAGTTGAAGTGCTTTCAAACCTGAGACCAAAGCTTGACAGTTCCAGCGCCCACTCAACAATCCTGCCTGTCGCTTCTGGATTCTGCAGTATCCTCTTCAGCGGAAAGCGAGTGACAACTGTGATCTCGTGTGCTTGGAAGTAATGACGCAGCTTTCTCGAGGCCATGAGAAGGCTGAAAAGCAATTTCTGCACACCAGAGTACCTTGACCTAGCCCCCTGCAGAAGGGAACTGACAAAGTAAACTGGGCGCTGCACCATTTTCTTCCGTGTCTCCTCGTGCATCTGCGCAGCTCCATCTTTGTCGGGACCAGAGCTTGCCGGGGAATCCCCCTGCTTGTCGCTGGATGCACTTGCCGCGGTTGCTGGCTCATCATCTGCCTCCCTCTCTGCTACCAATGCAGCACTAACCACTTGATTGGTTGCCGCTATGTACAACAGCAACTTCTCTTGTGGCTTAGGTGCGACAAGTATTGGAGGGGAGGACAGGTATCTCTTCAGGTCTTGCAGCGCAGCCTCCGCTTCTGGAGTCCATTTCATTGGACCTACCTTTTTCAATAATTTGAAAAACGGCAGGGCGCGCTCAGCAGACCGAGAGATGAACCTGCTGAGAGCAGCCACGCAACCGGCAAGTTTCTGTACATCCTTGACGCGCCTTGGTGCTTCAATCTGCTCGATGGCCTTGATCTTGTCGGGATTGGCTTCAATTCCCCGCTGAGACACGAAGAACCCGAGAAGTTTGCCAGAGGGAACTCCAAACACACACTTCTCTGGGTTGAGCTTGAGGCTGATCTTGCGCAGATTTGCAAAGGTCTCGCCTAAATCTTGAATCAGGGTTGCTCTGTCCTTGCTCTTGACCACTATATCATCCATGTAGGCTTCCATATTTCTGTGTATTTGTGGCTCAAGAGCAATATGGACTACTCTTGCAAATGTCGAACCAGCATTTTTTAATCCGAAAGGCATCCGTACAAAACAATACGTGCCACATGGAGTAATGAATGCGGTCTTCTCCTCATCCTCTTCTGCCATGAAGATCTGATGATATCCTGAGTATGCGTCAAGGAATGAAAGCAAATCACATCCGGCTGTGGAGTCAACAATCTGTTCAATGCGCGGCAAAGGAAATGGGTCTTTGGGACAAGCTTTGTTAACATCGGTAAAATCGATACAAAGCCTCCATTTCCCGTTTGCCTTGCGCACGACTACAGGATTGGCCAACCACGTGGGATGGAGCACTCCTCTGACGAGGCCTGCTGCTTCTAGTTTCTTGATCTCTTCCGCAATAAATTCTTGGCGCTCCAGTGCCTGCTTCCTGACTTTCTGCTTGACGGGCCGCACATGGGGACAAACGGCAAGGTGGTGCTCAATCACTTTCCTGGGAACACCGGGGATGTCAGACGGTTGCCACGCAAACACGTCGACATTCGCCCGCAGGAAAGTAACGAGCGCGCTTTCCTATTTAGGGTCAAGCGCGGCACTGATGGTGAAGGTACCACCAGTGCTGTCCTCCTTGGCGGAAACCTTCTTCGTCTCCGGCGGAGCTGCCATCGTCTTCTTGCACTTGCCGGTGGAGCTCGATGGTGCGTCCTCGACGGCAGCGCAGCACTCCGAAGAGGTGCGCTCACCGGAGTGGGCACCAGAACTCTTGCCGGACTTGGTCTTCTTCCCCCCGGGAGCTTCAGCGGCAAGTTGATCACGATCTATCGTGGCTGCTGCTTCCCGGTAGATCTTGTCGGCACAGATGAGAGCATCCTTCCTGTCGCCAGGGACAGAAATGACGCTTATCGGGCCTGGCATCTTCAGCATGTTATATGCATAGTGAGAGGCCGCCATGAACTTGGCGAGTGCTGGACGGCCAAGTATCCCATTGTAGGGCAATGGGATATCGGCAACGTCGAATGTGACCTTCTCAGTCCTGAAGTTCAGCTCGCTGCCAATTGTTACTGGCAGCGTGACCTTCCCCTTCGGCTTGCTTCTTCCCGGATTGATTCCTTGGAACGTGCCGGTCTCTTCGAGCTCGCTGTCAGGGATCTGGAGTTTTCGGAGTACAGCGAAGGAGATCAGGTTTAAGCCGGCCCCGCCGTCAACTAGCATCTTGGTGACCTTGAGGTTGCGTATAGTTGGCGAAACCAACATCGGCAGACACCCGACCGCAGTTGTGCGATCAGGGTGGTCCTCAATGTCAAAGATGATAGGCGTGCTGGACCACTTCAGAAGCTTGCGCGATTCGATGGGTGGTTCTGCTGCATTGACTTCCCGCACCCACTGTTTGAGTTGGCAGTGCGAGGTATGCAGAGAAGCACCACCGTCAACGCACAAGACCTTTATGGCTTTCTGAAACTCCTGCTCACTGGTCTCAACGTCATCCATGTCTTCGTCGTCATCGTCGTCTTCATCCTTGTCGCGACCGCGGGGAGGCCTGTCTCCTTGCCGCTGCTTGGCCTTGTCGCGGCGTCCTCCCTGGCCGGTGCGCTTCTTGCCGGATTCTCCAGCACCACCTTGGGCCCTCTCCTTGTCGCGCTGCTCGTACTCAGCCTTCTACTGCTGGACAAGCTGCTCGACCTTCTTGCAGCTTTGGAGGTCGTGGCCCTTGGTGCGGTGAATCTTGCAATATTGCTTGTCGGAGCCGTCCCGCTTGTCGGCGGCCGCCACAGCCTGACAGTTGGTGCACGCGGCAACTTCCTTGCCGGAGCTACCAACTGTAGCCTTCTTGGCGCCCCCTTCATCGCCGGACTGCTCAACGACCAGCACTCTTTGCCTCTCTTCTTCCTGTTGCGCCGCCGGTTTTTCTTCGCCGGGGCAGCATCCTCACTATCAGATCCTTCTGCTCTAGTGCTTTCTCCGGGGAATTTCCTCCCTTCCTCAGCGCGTGCACACTTGTCGGCCAGGGCATATAGCTCGCTGACGTCCCGAATCTTGCACATCGCCATCTCCTCCCGCATCCTGCGGTCACGCACGTTCTGATGGAACGCACTGATTACCGCGGCGGGGTGGATATTTGGGATGTTGTGGTGTACACGGCTGAACCTCTGGATGTACTGGCGCAGGGGCTCTCCTTCCTTCTGGACGAGCAGATCAAGATCGCTTTCTTGGCCATGAGGTTTGTGGCTGCCTGTGAAGGCGCCAACAAACTGATGGCACAGGTCTGCCCAGGAGGATACGGAGTTGTCCGGCAATTGCATGAGCCAGAACCTGACGTTGGGCTTAAGCACCAGCGGGAAGTAGTTGGCAAGGATCTTGTCGTCCCGTCCCCCAGCAGGCTGCACCGCGATGGTGTAGATGCTGAGGAACTCCGACGGATGCAACTTGCCGTCGTACTTCTCTGGTACATCTGGCTTGAAATTCTTCATACTGGGCCACTGGACTTGCCGCAGCTCACGAGTGAACGCAGGGCAACCTACCGCGTACGGTAAGTCACCTGGTTCCCCAGGTGCATGCATGTCAGCAGAGGGCCCAGCGCGCTGGTCAGATTGGCGCCGCGCTTCTCTCTGGCGCTCGATGCGGGTGCGAGCGTCTTCTCACTGTCGTTCTTGAAGAACTTGGCGCTGATCGCGACGAGCTCGCGGATCTGACGACGCGGTGGAGTCGCTGTCGAGGCGGATCCGGCGAGTCGGCGATCTTGGCCTTCGGGGTGGAGAGTGCACGGTGGTCGTACCCTCGCCAGCCTCGTCACCACCGGCTCGCGCATGGCTGACTCGCTGCGGTTGCGATGTGCCCGGCTGCCGAGGAGTGTCGCCGTTGGCGAAGCCGATGAGACTCTGGATAGTGGCCCTCCAGTCGTCGATCTTGTCCGCCGCTGGAGGGTAGTCTAGGAGCAGCTGAGCTCGTGCCAAAGCTTCTGCTGCAGTGGCGGGTGGCGGTAGCGAATGGTGCGAGGAGCGGGATATGCTCGGACTTCTAACCACGTTAGAAGGAGCAGCATCCCGTCCAGGCGACCGTGTGTCGCTCGCGCCGGCATGTTGACGTGCATGATGGTCTTGGGCGCTCCGAGATCCACCAACTTGATCTTGATCTAGCGAGCGCATGGTACCGTGAGTACCATGATGCTGCCGGTCCCGCGCCTCCTGAGATGAGCACGGTGCATGCACGGACGCTGAGGTCTTGGAGTGCGCCCGGTCGTTATGGGAGCCGGCTACGCCGCCGATGGGCAGTGCAGCCTTGTCCCGAGACCTGGCGGCACCGTGAGTTCCCTCGTCGACGCGTGCCCCTCCGCCGGCACCTGCCCCACCAACCGTTTGCTCCGGCGGTGGCTGGCTCGGTGCGGACGGAGCAGCTGCCTCCGAAACTTTCTTCTTCGGTGGCATGTTGATGAAGATGATGAAGATCTAGCCCGCGAGAACGCCGAGTCTGAGGACGATGAAGATCTAGCCCGCGAGAACGCCGGATCTGGTTCACACAACTTCGACGCCCCCTACCTGGCGCGCCAAAGATGCCGGGGTTTCTGATCCACGGACACCTATGGGACCGGCGGACCGGGTCCCTTTCGGTTCGGCGGGGGCGGAGGTTGCGCAAAGAGCAGATCGAGGTGAAACACGCGAGCGGTTGGTCGTGCAAAGGGCGGATCGAGGCGGAGCACGCGAGCGATTTACCCAGGTTCGGGCCGCACGGATGCGTAAAACCCTACTCCTGCTTTGTGGTTTGGTATTGATTTCTAGCTCGGGAGCGCGGAGTGCTACAGTACTCTCCAGCTGCTAGCGAGACCGAGCGTGTGTGTCTGGAATGGCCGTCCTCCCCCCCGTTGCACTCGGGCCTCCTTTTATATGCTCAAGGGGTTACTGACATAGAGCAATGGAGGTCAAGGGCAAAAATGGAAAGGTGCTGTAGTAGGGGCAGCTAGGTGCTGTAGTAGGCACAGCTACCTGCTACAGTGTTATCGAACCTAACCCTGACGGCAGGGGACAAGGGCATGAAATGCCCGTCTGCGTCGCCTAAACAGTACCGAGAGGGACCGCTAGGGACGCCACCGTTTGCCACGATGGTTATCTTGTCAGCGCATGCTTGCCACCACGCACTCCTAGCTGCACGGCCTCCCGCCACGTGTGCTCGGGAGAGTGACACGTGGGCGGGTGTGCTGGAGCGCGGGCTCGGGGAGGCGGTTCGTCGCGGCAAGCGCCTTGCCGCGGTTGTTGTCCTGTCGCGTCCGGGAGCTTGTCGCTCACCGGGCCTTGCCGGGACGCGTTAGCGCGTCGCGGCAAGTCCCTTGAAATGCCTTGAGTGGCCTTCCTGGCGAGCTCCTCTTGCCGGGGTCTTGTTTCCTTCCCGGCCAGCTTCTCTTGCCGGGGCCTTGGTTGGCCTTCCCGGCAAGCTCCTCTTGCCGGGGCCTTGTTTTGAGTACTTTGTTCTTGAATGGTCTTCAGAGTAGCCGCGGAGGGTCTTGGCGGTCACCCGGCAAGCCTTGCCGCGGGGATGCTGCGACTGCCCGTGCACGAGTTCGGGGTACTAGGGTACCCCTACTCTAGTACACCGACAACTCTGAGTCAAACAGTTATTTCATCCAATACAATATGCTCACACGACAAACAGTTCACCTTATGTCAATCATACAAGTTCTGAGGATTACCTCGCCTAAAAAATTCGGATCATTACAACACATGGACAACATAGGGGGTCTTGCAACATAATCCATTCAGAGACATGACACAACATGCAAGTACAATAATCTAATGAAAATTTCAACTGGTATCTAAAGAAGAACCGGGATTATCTTGGGCTTCAGATAGAAAAAATAGCAGGACCTCCTCCGTCTTCAAATGCAACATTCTTACTTCCTCCAATTCTTGTGTTGCTTGCATAATGCGTGCCGCTAATTCCGTAATTTCCAGCCTCAAGATAAATATTACCTCATTCATGGCAGCCACACCATCTCTTTCTGCCTCTAGTAGAGCCTCAAGCACTATAATATCTATGCTCAGATTGCTCTCCGGCGGTGTTGCCTCTGAACTACTACCATCTGGTAACATGGATGGCGCACTGCTTCCACAAATAGATTCTGGGGTTGTACATTGTGTCCTAGTGTGAAAGGCATCCTGAAAGGTTTCCGCTGGACATCAGTAAGAGATAATTATCGTATGATCCATGCAGTAAGCTTACATGGTAAACGACGGACGAATTATTTCCGAGCATGGCAAACTATATTTAAATGGTTCGAAGCAGCATCAGCCGAAAAGAAATTAAAATGGTAAGATGAAACTAGGGATGTAAGTGGCAAATAAACGAAATCCGCCAGTCCCATCTAGTTAGTTTTTGCTACCTCCCTAGTTCATTTTCCTCAAAAAAACAAAAACTCTTTTGAACTATCATACTACTAGTGGACTTTAATCGGGATTAAACTGGACCCAGTTGACATCCCTAGTTGAAAGGGAGTGTACAACCGCTATATTTAAGTTGCCAAGGCATCTAAGCAGTTGAAATAATCTGAGAAAGCACTTAACAGTGTGGCCTCATATAAACTACGAAGACAGTCTTGTGATGAAGTTGAGAGGAAAAGTTAAGGACTCAAATCAAATAGGCATGCATTTCTTTACGATAGTACATCAAGCACTGCTGACATATTGGCCAACTCAGGTATAGCGTAACAACAAATAAGCATTCGAATCAAGCAATACAGCAAAGCAGACAACTGAACTATTTGTAATTCAGTAGGATTACACGTTGAGGGCACAAGCCAAGAAAGCAACCCACTCACATTACATTTCACATGTACCAAAACACACTGGCTTACCATATGTTGCTGTGAAGCCTAGCTGCTGTTGCAATGTTCTTTGAAGATATCGTCAGCATCCTGTGGTTGCAAATCTAGTTGTTGTAGTTTATTCTGCACCATCTATTTAGGTAAAATTAATTTTAGTTGCATGCACTGGTCCGAATTGATCATCAATGGTTCATCTAAACTAATGAAAGAAGGGTGTGTGCATACACGACAATACTCCCTCTGATTCTTTTTTACTTTGCGTATAACTTTTTCTCAGTTTTCTCATATTAGTCTGCGCGTTGCCGATTCCTAGCGCCGGTTTCCTTTTGTGCCCCGCCCCATCCGCCTCTGCCCTAATTAATTGGCAAATTAGTCCAAAAAAATTAAACCAGTGCCCTCCTTGGTATGCGGGTCAAGAGTTATGCGCAGAGTAAATAGAATCGGAGGGAGTATATCTGCTTCCCTCTATTTTTATGCTTGTTCGAGGTGCCAGCCCCAAAAGAACAAATATTTTGCTTGATGGGGTTGGCAGCTCCATAATTAATAGAAGCATCAAATTAGTCATGCAACTTGGGAAGATCAAGAACAGACAAACAAGTAATGAACAGAGGCTTGGAGCAGTGATGTAATAGCTAGCATCAGAAAATGTAAGGTAAAACGAACAAAAAGCAGCGGAACCACATGCTAGTTTGCTGATGTGTAATTAAGCATAGAGAACATTAAGCAGTCTGATGGAACCAACAGGTGGCATCAGAACGAAACTAAAGCATATTAACTATATGTGCACTGGTATGTAATTTAGCACATGTAACATGTTCACTACCAGAAGTATGGCCCTACAGGTGCAAGCAGAATAACGCGTCTCATGAAAAACTGAATGATGCCCTGAAGAAATTCAAAGGTGCGGTGCTTATGCTAGGAAAGTGAACGTAGGTGCCGGCCGTTGGATAATAGTACCTGATTCTCGGCGGCGTATGGGTATCATTGTCATACTTGATAGCTAAGGATCGTCGATGGTGCTCATGTCGCGGTTGAGTTTGGGCCGGCTGTCGCCGTCGCTGAAGCGGCTCCGGTGCTACGGTTGCGGCGCCTGTCGACATACAAGAAAGCTCATCTGTGGTAAGTGAGTAGTTGCACGATAAAGAGAAAAAATGAAGGAGTACAAATCGAAATAACCTGATGAGGCTGCGGCGTCGGTAAAGCAGGGCCGGTGGAGTTGAATATGGCGTCCGTGGAGAAGGTCTAGTGCAGTGGACGAAGGCTTCGGCGGGCGCGTTGTACAGTGCTTTCGGTGAGGCGAATCTGTTACGGCGGACGAGGGCTTGTATGAAGGGCCAACGAAGGGGCAGACGAGGGAGTCAGTGAAGGGCCTACACTGTGGTGGACGAGGGCACCGGTTAAGTAGATCCGGTGCGGTGGACCATGATGGCGGTCAAGGAGATTTGGAGCGGTGGACAAGCCAGTCGCTAAAGCGGCTCTGGTGAAGTGGTGAGTTGGCAGTTGGGGGTTCCAAGGTGCGGAAGGTAGATCCGGCGGGGTGTGAGGTCCACCGCTGCGGCGGAGGACTAGATTCGGCGGCTTGCCGTGGTTGGGGGTTCGGGGAGGGGAAGGGGAGGGGCTCTGGGGAAGAATGTTGGGGGCAAAGAGGGGAAAACAATGGAGTCGCCAAAGCAGCCCTTTTCTGTTCATGTGGCAGGGTAAAACAGGAATATCACAGGGCTAAACTTTCGGGCGCGTGATATTTCGATATGAGCGGGAAGTTTGAAAGCTTTTGGCGCCTAAAATTATAAGTATTCTGCTCTCGTACGACCGACTATGATATCATGGCCGACAATTTGTTTGTTTTGCACGCAAAAAATGTGCAAGTTTTGAAAATCAAGTCTCCAACTCGAAACTTAGATTGTCCATTCAATTCAAATATGGATCATTGAGCTACTACAAGCAAATACCATCATACGGTCCAATTCAAATGAAATTCCAAATGTGTTTATCCTAAATATGATGACAAAAGCAAAAATGTGTATGTGTATGAATAAAGTGGATGATTATAAAGTTTGAGCATGCCCGTATGTGTATATCTCTAGGTTTGATATATGAATTTGAAACCACGAAATCCCGGCTTAAAAATGTACCTCCGTTTAAATGAATTACAAAAGCTAATGATGGAGTCGAATTCCAAAATTCCAATCTTAGGTTTGTAATTCTGGTACATCAAGGTATATCACGCATGTTCAAAAGTATCATTATCTCATAGTACAAACTGTGAAACAAATTAATCAACCATGAGTGCACAATATCTCAATTACGCTAAAGTCCCTCAAATATAGACACCCCACTCTTTATCTGAAGTCACCACCCCACCACCACAGACACACACACACACACACACACACACACACACAGAGAAGTCGTTCTCTCCCCCAAACACCAACACACGAGCACATTAACACCCCTCTCTCTTGTAAAGTCCGGACCCCAACATAGGTCTCTATCACTTTGTCTCTCGGGCATGCACACATCTCTTCCCTCACTCTCTAGGTCTCCTGCTATCTCTCTTACCCAAGCACACACACTATGTAGAGTGTATATTTCCCATACACACAAAACGTCGCCCCCAAACGTCTATCTCCCTAGTTATGTGGTTCTCGCGCACTCACCTCACACACCACCCCCACTGCAAACAAGCACACTTTGTCTCCTTTTGCACCACTCTCCTCTTTCTATCTCTCCCACATGCGGACCCGCCCCAGCTCCTTCCCTGTATACATATATGTCGTGACTCTTTGCATAGTTCCCTAATGTATAATCGTTCTCGAATTCGCACATTGTTCTCTACACCATCTATTCTATCTCTCTCATGAAGTCCCTATCACACACACGATGACTCGCTTCCCTTGCGTCTCCGTTCATAGGCCAATTTCGGACAACATCAACATTGTCTCCCTATCTATACACCATTTATGGACACAAACGACCCCTCTCGCCCCCTCTCTTCCTCTCTCTCTCTCCGTCGCTAGCTCTCTCTTTCTCTCGCTCTCACACCCCTCTCCCACACACACTCGATGTCTCTTCCAAATAGTCTGCTCCCCCCGCCCGCACCCGTGCTATCTCGCTACTACACATGTCACACCATTCCCCCTTCCCTTATACTAGGCTTACATCATCAGTGGTCTCTCTACTCCACATACACTCTCTCCCTCTCACACACAAACGCGTGCACAAACACACACAGACATGCACAAATACCCATTTACCTGGATCCTCATCTCTCCTCATGTCTGCATGTGTATCTCACACACTCACTCTCTAATTATGTATATGTGTCTTCGCGTTACACAACACAAAGCCCCATGTACATGTCTCTCTCTCTATCCTCCACACACATAGACACAAAGAATATGTTATCATTGCCTCAGTCTCTAACATATCACACACGCACACTCTCTCTCTCTCTCTCTCTCTCTCTCTCTCGCAAACAGCTCAACAAGGGTTTCCCCGTGAATAACTTACCGTCTATTCATGAATAGTCGTGGCAGTACGGCGAACACGAGACATGAAAAAGAATAAATCTACACGTGCTTAGACCACCTAGTATGACTACTAGGACTAGAGCAAGCCAAAAAGCACGCCGCCGTCACCCCCTCCTTGTCAGCGATGGGAAAATCTTCGTTTTACACAGTCGAGAAGTCATTGTGCTAAGGCCCCACATGCCGAGGCGTTGAATAGAATGTAGATGCTAGTTTACGGAAGCAAGTATCGATAATACGTTTGTATCTCCATACTTATATTTCTTCTCTTATAAAAAACCGAGTTGGTGATGATGGTACGTGTGCCATCTTGCAATATATACCGTCCGATCTATATCTGACGGATGGAAATTAAACTAAAAGATACCCGCACCCCTCTCCACATTTGCAGACAAGGCCTTCCGTCGTTCATCCTTATCTCCAACAAACCTCATTGTTGAGCAATTAAGAAAGGAAACCTCTGAAATAAACTGGCCTGGTGGCCGCTGCCGGCGTCGTCAATCCCCATGCCTCCGCTCAGTTCGACCACCAACCACCACCACAACCCACTCCTCTTCACCTTATCTCATATTTCTCGAGATATCATTAGTTTTTACACATGGTATTACTCCCGCAAGGGTCAATCACAACAAGTGTTTCATAAAAAAATGCATCTTGATGTTCCGTGCAATGCACGAATCTTGCTAGTACTCCTACACAAGACTAAGTTGGTGATGCTGGTGTGTCTGCCATCCGTCGTTTCTGACCATTAGATCTACATCTAATGATTGTGAGGTAAGTTGTTGCCTTTTCTCACCAACATCCCACTTGTCTACCAATTTGCAGAAAAACCCATAATTAGTATCTTAAAACCAACCACATCCCCCTGGCCTCACCAAAACAGCCCAAGGAATATATTCTAATTGAAACATAATATATCTCTAGTGACATATGTATATCAAAATTAGAGTGTTTTGTACGAAGTTTGTGAATAAGTATTATTCTAATTATGATTCGTTGCAACGGACATGAACATTGCTAGTATTTCCAACCATGCATTTATTTTCCCAGTATTCCATAGTTTCGAGTTTTCCATCAAGATATTAGTCACTCATGGTTGATATTTACTTTCAATCATGTACATATATGCACTATGTAACTAGCCTTGCTTATTGGCTTCCAAAGCTTAACTTTCACTCCTACTTACAATATGCAGAGTATTTAACAGAAAACTACCACTTTCAACCATCCCTAGGAGGAATCTATTGTACAAAAAATAGCAAAAACATACCCAAAATTTCTTAATCCACGCCAAAAACTACCTAGTACTCCTACCGATTAGGTTCATTTAAGCCCATTTATGACAGGGTTGGCCCACATGTCCGTGCTGACGAGGCAGCTTAAACCAACACATTTTGTTTGACCGTTGAGACGAGGGACCCACATCTGACCTTCTATCCTGTTATTCCCCCTCAAATCATTATTTTTCCTGAACATTACTTCAAACAGTACTGATGCGTGTTCATCGGTGGCGCCGGTGATGAGCGAGTTGGCCACCGCTCCGCCGGACGGGCCGGACGCCGTGCTGGCCTCCACACGCGTTGGTAGGCTGGCCCGAGCATGACTCACGAGCGAGAAAGCCGCCACGCTGGCCTTCGCTCGAGCCAGATGGCTGGCCTTAGCGCGGCGCGCGCGAGCAAGCCGCCGCGCTGCCTTGCCAATCTAGCTAGCAAACCTTGCAGACAAGTAGCTGGACGGAGCTATCTTGGCTAGCTAGCGGTCGCGAGCGCCGGACGGAACTGGCATCCGGGCTGCCGCAACATGGGCTCCGCACCGCTGACGGTTTTAACCTCGCCTTCTGCCGGCGGCGGTAGCTGCGTCCCATGGCCGAGGATGACTAGGTGGACGGGCCGGAGGTAGGAGGTCACTCGTGGATTTTTGTTGGTAAGAGCATGTATAATGGTTGATAAGGTAGTCTTATCTTAAGTCTGCCACATATGCAAGTGGTAGTAGTTTCTTGGCATTTTAGTGGTTTCTTGCATTATTACAGCAAGTACAATAGAGCTGAGTCAGCGGGCTATAAGAAATAAACTACTACTACATGTTGGCTATAAGATGGGCTGTAGATGACATGGCACTGGCTTATAGCCAGCAGCTGGCTATACTATTAACCATGCTCTTAGGGGTTTCCTGTAAGGAACAATGTACGTACTACTAGCGACAAAAGGCGATTCTAGGTTGCGTTGTACTCCAACGAGTACTACTAGTGGTCGCGGGAGTGTATACCTCGTTTTGTGGGTTCGATCCCGGCCGAACGCACGACAGCCTTTTAAAAAAAATAGTACTACTACACTTCACTGCGAGCCAATATTTTACACGGGTAGTTTGAGTTTTCAAGTCAAACGGACGTGCGGCCCCACAATCTGGGTGCACTGGATAGCCTAGCCACGTGAACGGATTTTCCTTCCCAGCATCCCGTGGCTCGCATGCTCGCCCTAGCCGCACCTCGCTTGCAGCTTCCAGCTAGCAGCATATTTAAACTAGCGCCTCCCAATTAAGCCCGAGGAGCCGGAAAAGCCTGGCAGTGCATTGGGAACTGTGCAATATGGCTCTGTACGTAAAGTGCTCTACTACTACTCTGTAGCTTGTGGCGTTGCATGCATGGAATTCACTCCATTATCGGCTCTACTATAAAAGAAATTCCTCTTGCCGTGTCTTTTTGAAACGGAGGCAAAAGCTTTGCTTCATCTCATTCATAAAGAAGGAACTACTAACAAAGTTCGACGAGATCCATTACACCTCCACAAATGGAAGCGAAAAGCCTAGTCTCGCTGTATCAAATAACTCAAATGTTCTGCCCCCGCAGTAACCGTCGCTGATAAATAGGCTGCTAGTGTGTGCGTGAGAGGAGCGGCTGAGTAGGCCAGCTACGTGAGAGGAGCGGCTGAATAGAGCACCGAGAGTACCCACTAGGCCACTACGCAGGTGTACTTCCCTTGCATTGATAGTACAGCGATGGTTCTAGAGAACAGTAGTACCCTCCACTTCCAACTATAGCTCCTTGGCCCTGAGATTCAAGAGTTCAAAACTGGTGCACTATACTAGACTAGACTAGAAGTACAGTACATCGCACTACTAGTTGAGAAAAGTAGTACTAGTACTGCTACAGTACGAGTACGTACTCCTCCGTCACATAATGTAAGACGTTTTTTGACACTAGTTGGCGTGTCCAAAAATGGCAAAAACATACCCAAAATTTCTTAATCCACGCCAAAAACTACTACCTATTGCCAAAAATTTCTTACTAGTGCTATTATTTACAGTATAATGCAATCCCATAACGTTCCATAATCCCTTTCTTTCAAAAAAATCTCTTCTGGAGAGAAGATTGCTATCTCCACGCGAGCTTCTCATAGGCCAGCGCCACCGCATGCAGTCATGTGAGAGAGAGGGAGACATCCATGCAGCATGCAGAGAGAGGAGAACGCGGGCGGATAGCCAATGGGCTGCATGGGGCATTTATAGCTGCTAACTCCTCCCATCCATGCGCCAGGGGTATTTTCATCTAGAAAGCATGAAGCGAGCCCCTGCCTCTGTATCCGGGTCTGCTCTTATGCGCAGAGTAAAAAGAATCAGAGGGAGTACTAGTAGTAAATAATAGCCTCACCCCTTCGCTGAGGAACGATCTACAGTTGGAAGGGTGAGGCCTTGCGGTTACTACGCTCTTATCTCCTCCTCGCTAGTCCCCCCCGAAGAGAAGGCAGTTCGTCGCTGCTCCCATGGATTCGCCAGGCGGTTCTCCTCCTCGTCGGGTCTGGGAGACCTTGGACGACGATCCTGTGGGAGAAATCGCATGCCGCTCCAACGTCCTCACCGCCGCAAGACTCGGTGCTTCCTACACCAACTTTTTCAAGATGCTGCTTAAACATGCCATGCTTGTTGGTCTTCCATGCATCCTCGAGGAGAAGGTTCTTCTATGGGACAATCCTTCGAACGGTCCACCACTCCCTGGCCATGGTTGCACGTTGACGTCGGATTTTCTCCGATGAGCAGGCCAGTAATGGAGTTTGATCATGTAGTACTTAGTTATTCCATTTCCATCCCGTAATTTCTCCACTGCCCACCGTCTTATATATAGGTCTGGGTCGGTGCCAACGAAGATTGGCTTGCTCCGGCCGGATACCACCATCATTTTGCACAACATCCACAGCAGTGCGGCCGTTCTGGTAGACCCCTTCTCCACCATTGGGATCGGCCTTCCGGACTGGCTAGGCAAGAATACGTATGATGATGCTTACATGAGATTGAAGAACATAGCAATTGCGGACCCGCCGACAAAGCGACGCGGCTACGACGATTACTATCTCATCGCGGTGTTCGACATAAGGATTGCCATCAATGCAGGAGGCAGTAACGGCAGAGGCTGGCGCATGTTGGCGGCGGCAGATTTGTACCCCTACACGTTCAAAGACGCCGTGCGCCATCTAGGCCGCATCTTCGCGGTGACAATCCAGGGGACTTGTTTCATCTGGTTGACATCCTACGGTACGGGAGATTACAAACAGAATGCACAAACCATCATTTGCATCCCTAACGGTACTCCATTATTTTGCAGGGACCAGTCATCCCCCGATCAAAATAAGATCGCCGATCCTGGATGTGCATTTGCATCCGCGATTCGGTCTAACTTGGAACCTTGTAGCTGACTTTGGCATATTGGGATCAACTATCTTAGCAGTCGTTACCCATGGTACCACTGATGTGCAACATGGTCACATAATCTACCACGATCGGACCGTCACCATCTACCCAGGTATTCCATTTTTAACCCTCTAGCCTTCTCTTTCATTGTTGTACTAGTAGTATACTTTGTAGTACTAGTAGTACTTTTTACCTCGGAGGACGCGTATAGCTAGCTAGGCCCTTGAAGACTTGAACCCACTAGCTGCCACCATTTTTGTTTTTCCATGTCTTACTATCTCATCCATGTAGCCAAGAGTGGCTATATATAATAAGCCGGTAATTTTACTTCCTCTATACCGGAGCAGTACTATTTGCTACACAGTATTACTGACTGCCACATTTGAGCACAACATTATTATGCATGGACCTTGATGATAACCCACAAGTATAGGGGATCGCAACAGTTTTCGATAAGTAAGAGTGTCGAACCCAACGAGGAGCTAAAGGTAGAACAAATATTCCCTCAAGTTCTATTGACCACCGATAGAACTCTACGCACGCTTGACATTCGCTTTACCTAGAACAAGTATGAAACTAGAAGTACTTTGTAGCTGTTGTTGGATAGGTTTGCAAGAAAGTAAAGAGCACGGAAATAAAACTAGGGGCTGTTAAGGTAAAGAATCAATAAAGTAAATATAGCGAGTGTGGAAAAGTGGTGGTAGGAGTTGTGAAATTGCCCCTTAAGCAATTGACTACTTTACTAGACCGATAGCAAGTATTATGTGGGAGAGGCCACTGCTAGCATGTCATCCCTGACTTGGAATTCTATGCACTTATGATTGGAACTATTAGCAAGCATCCGCAACTACTAATGTTCATTACGGTAAAACCCAACCATAGCATTAAGATATATTGGTCCCCCTTCAATCTCGTATGCGTCAATTTCTATGCTAGGTTGAAGCTTCTGTCACTCTTGCCCTCCAATACATAGTCCTATCAACATACAACTAACCCTATGGTGTGATCCACGTGCACAATCATATGACGGGCACCAAAGGACAGCAACATAACCACAAGCAAAGTAAATCAATCATAGCAATTCATCAACCACCGATAGGACAACGAAAATCTACTCGGACATCATAGGATGGCAACACATCATTGGATAATAATATGAAGCATAAAGCACCATGTTCAAGTAGAGGGTACATCAGGTTGCGGGAGAGTGGACCGCTGTAGATAGAGGGGGGAAGGTGATGGAGATGTTGGTGAAGATGGCAGAGGTGTTGGTGTAGATCACGGTGATGATGGCCCCCGGTGGCACTCCGGTGCCACCGAAAGCGAGGGGGAGAGAGCCCCCCTCCTTCTTCTTCTTCCTTGACCTCCTCCCTAGATGGGAGAAGGGTTTCCCCTCTGTTCCATGGCCTCCATGACATGGGAGGGGCGAGAGCCCCTCCGAGATTGGATCTGTCTCTATGTCTCTCTCTGTTTCTGCGTTCTCAGATTCTTCCATTTCACCGTTCCTTATATTCCCGGAGATCCATAACTCCGATTGGGCTGAAATTTTAACAAGATCTCTATCCGGAAATTAGCTTTCTTGCGGCGAAAGAAGGGCACCAACCGCCTTACGGGGTGGCCACGAGGGTCAGGGGCGCGCCCCCCTACCTCGTGGGCCCCTCGATCATCGTCTCACGTGGATTCTTCTTCCCCAAAATCATATATATTCCAAAAAAATCTCCGTCAGTTTTTATTCCGTTTGGACTCCGTTTGATATGGATATTCTGCGAAACAAAAAACATGCAACAAACAAGAACTGGCACTGGGCACTGGATCAATATGTTAGTCCCAAAAATAGTATATAAAGTTGCCAAAAAGTATATGAAAGTTGAATAATATTGGCATGGAACAATCAAAAATTATAGATACGACGGAGACGTATCAGCATCCCCAAGCATAATTCCTGCTCGTCCTCGAGTAGGTAAATGATAAAAAAGATAATTTTTGATGTGGAATGCTACCTAGCATAATCTTGATCATATTTCTAATCATGGCATGAATATTAAGACACGAGTGATTCAAAGCAATAGTCTATCTTTTGACATTAAGACAATAATACTTCAAACGTACTAATAAAGCAATCATGTATTTTCAAAATAACATGGCCAAAGAAAGTTATCCCTACAAAATCATATAGTCTGGCTATGCTCCATCTTCACCACATAAAATATTCAAATCATGCACAACCCCGATGACAATCCAAGCAATTGTTTCATACTTTTGACGTTCTCAAACCTTTTCAACTTTCACGCAATACATGAGCGTGAGCCATGGACATAACACTATAGGTGGAATAGAATATGATGGTGGAGGAGACAAAAAGGAGAAGATAGTCTCACATCAACTAGGCGTATCAACGGGCTATGGAGATGCCCATTAATAGATATCAATGTGAGTGAGTAGGGATTGCCATGCAACGGATGCACTAGAGCTATAAGTGTATGAAAGCTCTAACTGAAACAAAGTGGGTGTGCATCCAACTTGCTTGCTCAGGAAGACCTCGGGCATTTGAGGAAGCCCATCATCGGAATATACAAGCCAAGTTCTGTAATGAAAATTCCCACTAGTATATGAAAGTGATAACTCAAGAGACTCTCTATATGAAGAACATGGTGCTACTTTGAAGCACAAGTGTGGAAGAAGGATAGTAGCATTGCCCCTTCTCTCTTTTTCTCTCATTTTTTTGTTTTCTTTTGTTTTCTTTTCTCTTTTTTGGGGCCTTCTCTTTTTTGGCCTTTCTCTTTTTTTATTTTTTTATTTTTTTCGTCTGGAGTCTCATCCCGACTTGTGGGGGAATCATAGTCTCCATCATCCTTTCCTCACTGGGGCAATGCTCTAACAATGATGATCATGACGCTTTTATTTACTTACAACTCGATATTATAACTCAATATCTAGAACAAAGATATGACTCTATATGAATGCCTCCGGCGGTGTACCAGGATGTGCAATGATCTAGCGTAGCAATGACATCAAAAAACGGACAAGCCATGCAAACATCATGCTAGCTATCTTACGATCATGCAAAGCAATATGACAATGAATGCTCAAGTCATGTATATGATGATGATGAAAGTTGCATGGCAATATATCTCGGAATGGCTATGGAAATGCCATGATAGGTAGGTATGGTGGCTGTTTTGACGAAGGTATATAGTTTGTTTATGGTACCGGCGAAAGTTGCGCAGTACTAGAGAGGCTAGCAATGGTGGAAGGGTGAGAGTGCGTATAATCCATGGACTCAACAACATTAGTCATAAAGAACTCACATACTTATTGCAAAAATCATTAGTCATCGAAACAAAGTACTACACGCATGCTCCTAGGGGGATAGATTGGTAGGAAAAGACCATCGCTCGTCCCCGACCGCCACTCATAAGGAAGACAATCAATAAATAAATCATGCTCCGACTTCGTTACATAACGGTTCACCATACATGCATGCTACGGGAATCACAAACCTCAACACAAGTATTTCTACAATCCACAACTACCCACTAGCATGACTCTAATATCACCATCTTTATATCGCAAAACTATTGCAAGGAATCAAACATATCATATTCAGTGATCTACAAGTTTTATGTAGGATTTTATGACTAACCATGTGAATGACCAGTTCCTGTCATCTCTCTAAATAGATATAAGTGAAGCAAGAGAGTTTAATTCTTTCTAAAAATATGCCCACGCTCTAACAAATATAAGTGAAGCAAAAGAGCATTCTACAAATGGCGGTTGTCTATGTAAAGAGAAACAGGCAATCCAAACTTCAAATGATATAAGTGAAGCACATGAAGCATTCTATAAAGCCAGTCAATGTGTAAATCTCTAAATGTACAGTCTTTCACGGACATAGGGAGTAGGTTGAGCACTTGAGCGTGAGCGTGTGTGTTGCGTTGTGTGCCGTGTGCCGCATGGGTGCGTGAGTGTTGCGTGCGTCCATGTGTACGTGTGAGTGTTGCATGCATGCATGCATGCATGGGGCTTACTCCCTCCCATTGACATGTTCATATTTCAAGCATCCTCTGTTCCCTCCATATGGTGATACTCCCTCTGTTCCCAAATAGTACGGAGTAAAAGCTTCCCTCTGTTCCCAAATACAGAGTATTTGTCTTTCTACAGATTTCAACAAGTGACTAGGTACGGAGCAAAATGAGTGAAGTGAGCGTAGAGGCATAGGATACTATAGAAAGGAAGTCCTCGCGATCCATTTATTCCATGGACTTAACATTAGTCATAAAGAACTCACATACCTATTGAAAAAATCCATTAGTCATCGAAACAAAGTACTACGCGCATGCTCCTAGGGGGATAGATTGGTAGGAAAAGACCATCGCTCGTCCCAGACCGCCACTCATAAGGAAGACAATCAATAAACACCTCATGCTCCAACTTCGTTACATAACGGTTCACCATACGTGCATGCTACGAGAATCACAAACCTCAACACAAGTATTTCTACAATCCACAACTACCCAGTAGCATGACTCTAATATCACTATCTTTATATCGCAAAACTATTGCAAGGAATCAAACATATCATATTCAGTGATCTACAAGTTTTATGTAGGACTTTATGACTAACCATGTGAATGACCAGTTCCTGTCATCTCTCTAAATAGATATAAGTGAAGAAAGAGAGTTTAATTCTTTCTATAAAAGATATGCCCGTGCTCTAACAAATATAAGTGAAGCAAAAGAGCATTCTACAAATGGCGGTTGTCTATGTAAAGAGAAACAGGCAATCCAAACTTCAAATGATATAAGTGAAGCACATGAAGCATTCTATAAAGCCATACTCAAAAGATATAAGTGAAGTGCAATGAGCATTCTATAAATCAACCAAGGACTATCTCATACCAGCATGGTGCATAAAAGAAAACTAAAAACCTAAATGCAAAATACGCTCCAAGACTTGCACATATCGCATGAACGAAACGAATCCGAAAACATACCGATATTTGTTGAAGAAAGAGGGGATGCCTCCCCAGCATCCCCAAGATTAGATGCTTGAGTCTCCTTGAATATTTACTTGGGGTGCCTCGGGCAGCCCCAAGCTTGAGCTCTTGCCTCTCTTCCTTCTTCTCACATCGAGACCTTCTCAATCATCGAACACTTCATCCACACAAAACTTCAACAGAAAACTCGGCAAGATCCGTTAGTATAATAAAGCAAATCACTACTCTAAGTACTGTTGCAAACCAATTCATATTTTGTTTTTGTATTTTTTCTACTGTAATATAACTTTTTCATGGCTTAATCCACTGATATGAATTGATAGTTTGATCAAAACAAGCAAACTATGCATCAAAAACAGAATCTGTCTAAAACAGAACAGTCTGTAGTAATCTGAACATTCACCATACTTCTATTACTTGAAAAATTCTACCAAAATTAGGAAAAATAAAAAATTCGTATAGGAAGACATTGCAAAAAGAATCAGAACCATTTGACGTTCCAGCTAAAAATGTAAAACCGCGCACTACAGCCAGAGTTTCTGTCCTGCACCGTACAAACCATCAAGCAAATGCAAACATCCTAAAGGCAAACCTTGGCACATTATTTTTATAATACACTGGAATTGTACAAGGGGATAATTATTTTTGTTGAAAAGTTTCTGTAATCAAGTTTCACAAAGTTTCTGTGAGCATGAACAAAGTTCAAGGCTAGCTCCCACTTCAACAATGCTCGTCTTTCTCACTTTCGCTTTTCTTTTTGAAAAAGTTTTGGGTTCCCCTCTTTATTTTTGTTGTTTTTAAACTATATGAAAGCACTCAACAGAAATAAATGACTCTATAAAACTTCCGGGTTGTCTCCCTGGCAGCGCTTTCTTTAAAGCCATTAAGCTAGGCATATAGTGCTCAAGTAGTGAATCCACCCGGATCCCAAGGTATATCAAAGCCAATTTCAATTAACAATGATTTGTAATTTAGTGGTGAGCACAAGGTAACATATATCATGTAACGACGAAGTCTAACTCTCTTCCTATGCATCGGCATGTCATAAAAGAACAATTCATGCACACATAGTAAAGGCCAATGCATAGTATAAATAGTTTCTTGCAATTTTGTCATATTGGAAACATAGAGAGGTGGAGATATAGTTCCTCTCTCATAATAATTGCAAGTAGGAGCAGCAAGCACATGCATATTATATTCATCAAAATCATCATGTGCAACGGTAAAAGGCAACCCATCAATATAATCCTTAATAAGTGCAAACTTCTCCGATATAGTGTAGTTGGGAGAATTCAAAAAGATAATAGGACTGTCATGCGTGGGTGCAATAGCAACAATTTCATGATTAACATAAGGAACTATAGCAAGTTCATCTACATAAGCATAATTCATATTGGCTTCTTGGCCACAAGCATACCAAGCATCATCAAAAAGGGATATTTCAAAAGAATCAACGGGATCATAACAATCATCATAGCAATCATCCTCCGGTAAGCATGAAGGGAAATTAAACAATGTATGAGTTGGAGGGTTACTCTCATTAGAAGGTGGGCATGGGTAGCTAATCCGCTCTTCCTCCTTTTGTTCTTCACTCTCCTCATCATCTTTTTCATCCAATGAGATCACAGTTTCATCAATTTCTTCTTCCATAGACTCCTGCAAAATATTAGTCTCTTCTTGGATAGCGGAGTAGTACTCAATATATAGTTCAACATAGGCAATAGAAGCATAATTATCATAGCAATATTTAAATATGGAAAAAAATTCAGATTTGTAAAGAGTAGCATCATACTTTTCAATCAAAGAAGCAATTTCGTAAGCACCCTTAAATGAAACAAATTCTTCAATTTGTTGAACATCATAGTAACTATAAACACCCTTAGCATAAGAGGATACGATTCCATTATCACTAAACAAACATTGGTAGGGAAGGTGTTTCTTAGGGTCTTCAGAACAACAAGTATAATCATATATTTCACATAAATTCCAAGCATAGCATTGCAAACGATGAATTTGATCCAGTAAAAGTTTCCCTTTTTCAGATATTCGGTGTCGCACATAACAAGCATGCTCATCTTAAGATTTGCCCTCAACTAAGCTAGTTGGGGTTCCAGCATGAGCACATAGGGATCGAAGATGATCCAAGTAATAAGCTTCAACAGTGTGATAGATTTTGAGTGGTTCTTCAACCATTGGTTTAGTAGGTACAACTAATTTTTTGGTATTTTGCGTTTCCTACCCATAACTAAAGATAGAAAACATCTAAGAACAACAAATAAAAATTACTTAGTGATAAAGGAAACAAGCACACACGAGAATATTCACCCCACGCTATTGCTCCCCGGCAATGGCGCCAGAAAAAGGTCTTGATAACCCACAAGTACAGGGGATCGCAACAATTTTCGATAAGTAAGAGTGTCGAAACCAACGAGGAGCTAAAGGTAGAACAAATAATCCCTCAAGTTCTATCGACCACCGATACAAATCTACACACGCTTGACATTCGCTTTACCTAGAACAAGTATAGAACTAGAAGTACTTTGTAGGTGTTGTTGGATAGGTTTGCAAGAAAGTAAAGAGCATAAAAATAAAACTAGGGGCTGTTAAGGTAAAGAAGCAATAAAGTAAATATAGCGAGTGTGGAAAAGTGGTGGTAGGAGTTGTGAAATTGCCCCTTAAGCAATTGACTACTTTACTAGACCGATAGCAAGTATTATGTGGGAGAGGCCACTGCTAGCATGTCATCCCTGACTTGGAATTCTATGCACTTATGATTGGAACTATTAGCAAGCATCCGCAACTACTAATGTTCATTAAGGTAAAACCCAACCATAGCATTAAGATATATTGGTCCCCTTCAATCTCGTATGCGTCAATTTCTATGCTAGGTTGAAGCTTCTGTCACTCTTGCCCTCCAATACATAGTCCTATCAACATACAACTAACCCTATGGTGTGATCCACGCGCGCAATCAAATGATGGGCACCAAAGGACAGCAACATAACCACAAGCAAATTAAATCAATCATAGCAATTCATCAACCACCGATAGGACAACGAAAATCTACTCGGACATCATAGGATGGCAACACATCATTGGATAATAATATGAAGCATAAAGCACCATGTTCACGTAGAGGGTACATCAGGTTTAGGGAGAGTGGACCGCTGTAGATAGATGGGGGAAGGTGATGGAGATGTTGGTGAAGATGGCAGAGGTGTTGGTGTAGATCGCGGTGATGATGATGGCCCCCGGTGGCACTCCGGTGCCACCGAAAGCGAGGGGGAGAGAGCCCCCTCCTTATTCTTCTTCCTTGACATCCTCCCTAGATGGGAGAAGGGTTTCCCCTCTGTTCCATGGCCTCCATGGCATGGGAGGGGCGAGAGCCCTTCCGAGATTGGATCTGTCTCTCTGTCTCTCTCTGTTTCTGCGTTCTCAGATTCTTCCCTTTCACCGTTTCTTATATTCCCGGAGATCCGTAACTCCGATTGGGATGAAATTTTAACACGATCTCTATCCGGAAATTAGCTTTATTGCGGCAAAAGAAGGGCACCAACCACCTTACAGAGTGGCCACGAGGGTCATGGGCGCGCCTGACTCCCTGGGGCGCCCCCTACCTCGTGGGCCCCTCGAGCAACGTCTCGCGTGGATTCTTCTTCCCAAAAATCATATATATTCCAAAAAAATCTCCGTCCGTTTTTAGTCCGTTTGGACTCCGTTTGATATGGATATTCTGCGAAACAAAAAACATGCAACAAACAGGAACTGGCACTGGGCACTGGATCAATATGTTAGTCCCAAAAGTAGTATAAAAAGTTGCCAAAAGTATATGAAAGTTGAATAATATTGGCATGGAACAATCAAAAATTATAGATACGACGGAGACGTATCACTTGACTATGTATGTCACCATGTGTCCAGATCTGGGATGCCGCGTGTACCAGATGAACGGCGCCGAGTTCGACCCTCGTGATGCTACGTGGGTGCCGAGGAACACTCTTGGAGAGTACTCGCTTTTCATCGGGGACAGCTACCCCATTGTGAAGCGGATGCCACCTTCCGTGCACGACACGGAAGGCCTGCCGTTCATGAAGCATGGTTGTGTCTTCAGTGTGCACTGCCGGATGAACGACATGTTGGGACACGCTATCCCTGATTTATGTCGCTTCAGCTTGGATGAGTCTCCATCATGTGGAACCGGACTAGAAAGCTGCGACAATGATTCCCGTTGCCCACCGCTATGGATCGTGCCATCCATGAAGAACACCTGGGACTGGAACTTGGAGGAGGACATGTAGCCCATCTATAACGTGTAAGTGGAGTACGGTAATTGTGAACGGTAGGGCTGTGAATATATGTAGACTAGTTGTGCACAAATTTATCACATGAGTTGGAGATGAACTTGTGTGGCATACTGGCATTTGTCCTTTAGAATTTATTACTAGTAAATGTGTTATGTGTACGTGCAACTTGTGTGGTTGTTGCACGGGCTCCAACACGCTCTTTGAGAAAAAAAGGTGGCACAGCTTTGGATATACGTGACGTGGCGGCATCATATAGTAGCATCGTTCGCTATAGTTGTACTAGTACACTCCTACTAGGACGACAACTCCTATAAAACCTTGCGCTTGGCTCTTTGCCTCTTCAGGAGGTTCAACAGTTCGTACCCGTGTGAACCTTGCACTTGGCTCTTCGCCTCTTCGGAAGGTCCAACAATGATGATACTACAGTACAATATGCTTCTGGCAATCTGACACCGATTGAACTGCTGCACATCCACCGCGAGGGCGAGGGAGAGGGAGAGGGAGAGGGAGAGGGCGCTGTAGTCAAAACCCTCTCCTCATCCTGCGAACCACCGCGCACGTGGGCAAGGGAGAGGCGTAGTATGCAAGCTTCTCCTCGTTCGGCGAGTTGACGGGACACATCAAAGCAGTACTAGTACTAGTAGTAGTAGTCCATACTGCGTCCTTTCCGATTAATATGGCTTAATTTGAAATGAGAAAAATACACTGGTGGTCAACGTATGTAACAACACGCTCTTTACGGTCACTATATATAGTTTTGCGGCGATTATGCGATCACTAGCTCATCGTAGAGCACCATATTGCACCCTACTGACCGGCCAAATAGTCGACATGGCACTTTGTTGACTGGTTAAATTGTCACCTAGTTTCTGGGTCCCACCAGTCAGTTGGTAGAGCAAAGAAATTATTTAAACAAAACTTTACGCAGGCGCGACACGAGTCCAACCCTTGCACGCGAACCGCCCTGGCTGTGTATGTGAGTGCATGCACGTGTCCTCCCTCGGTCTTCCAACAAAGAGTGTACTACATGATGTACATCTACACTTCCAATGCATTTAGCCTTTAATCTAAATCGATATTGATTGACTAATGCACCAACTTTTGCTGTAGGTATAGGCTACATGTCTATGCTTAATTACAGCATGCAACAACCTTCATTTAATCTTCTTATGTCAATGGTCGCATGCACACATAAGTCTGCTACTTTTGGGCGTTAATTATGCCCTGGTCAATGTGTAAATCTCTAAATGTACAGTCTTTCACGGACGTAGGGAGTAGGTTGAGCACTTGAGCGTGAGCGTGTGTGTTGCGTCGTGTGCTGTGTGCCGCATGGGTGCGTGAGTGTTGCGTGCGTCCATGTGTACATGTGAGTGTTGCATGTTGCATGCATGCATGCATGCATGGGGCTTACTCCCTCCCATTGACATGTTCATATTTCAAGCTTCCTCTGTTCCCTCCATATGGTGATACTCCCTCTGTTCCCAAATAGTACGGAGTAAAAGCCTCCCTCTGTTCCCAAATACAGAGTATTTGTCTTTCTACAGATTTCAACAAGTGACTAGGTACGGAGCAAAATGAGTGAAGTGAGCGTAGAGGCATAGGATACTGTAGAAAGGAAGTCCTCGCGATCCATTTATTCCCCATCTCGGTCAAAGAGAACTATTCAACTAGTCTCTTCTTCTTCCTCCTCTCTTCTTCTTCCTCCTCTCTTCCCTATCGTCGGCCGCACACCATTTACCCCCGCTCACTGCTCGCCCGCCCGCGCCATCTTCCTTGGTAGCTCGCGCGTACCATATCCCCCCGCTCACTGCTCGGCCACACGAGGAGAAGCTTCTTCGCTCGCCCGCCCGAATCCACTTCCCCGCTGGCTCGTAGGCACCGAAAACCCCAACGGCAGAACCGACTGACACGTAGAGCCGCAATTGGAATTCCCTCCCCGTTTTTCTCTTGGAGCAGATCTTTAGCCGTATGGACCTACTCAGCACCGTCCGTCTGGCCGCATGCTCGGTGTCTTTGTACCGTCTACTCGTCTGCAACCGGCCGGCTCTTTTCAAGACAGCCTGCTTGCTGATGCCCGATCCTCGCAGGTGGCCTATACACCGACTTGACGATCCTACGGAGGTTGTCGTGGTGCCCCTCGACATGCTACCACTACCTGTCCACCTGTCCTTCATGCGCGGCTACTACTGAGCGGGCATGAAGGCCAACTAGATCGTCCTCATCCACCACACCGGTAGTCCGTGGCATCTCGTGGATATCTACACCCAGCGAGAGATCACCCTTCCATCGTTGGATAGCGCCGCCATCGAGCCACATGGCCCGCCGGACACTCCTGCCTACTACGCACGAGACGCGTCAAGCTTTTGGCTCGACCTCTGTTTGCAGAAAGTTGTAATCTGCAAAGTTCCCACACCATCAGAAGAATACATGGATTACAAGCTCATTGCCTTGTTCAACAAGGGATTAGTCTATCTGGAATCCGGTCACCATACATGGTTATGACTCATCATCAATCCTGTTGAGGAAACATTTTTGTCTGATGCTATAGTGCATGATGGCATTGTTTACGTGGTCGACGCATAGATTGGCTACCTATATTGGTGGAATCTATCGTCGTGTAATTGTTCTATCTCATCTCATCTTTACCTTATGAATACGACTGCCTATTCATTTGTTACAAATTTAGAATGCATAGCATGTCTATAACCACATCATTGCTATATGTTCCTCTCATTTCCTAGATTTTTATGACCACACATGTTATTGTTAGAGTTGATATGAGAACAATTGGCATCTAATGATTGTTAGAATACATATTATGAGCATAACATCATGATTGCTATATGTTACTCTCGTTTACAAGATTTTTATAACAACGCATGTTATTGCTTAGAGTTGATATGAGAACAGTAGTAGTAAGTGCTATGGTAGAATATGAGTAGGCGCTGTCATAGCTGTTTTCCTCTCATTGTTACATGATGTTTGAACCATGACATATTTCTAGAATATGAAAGACAATGGCTTATTTTTTTAACTTGGGGTATGATTATGACCACAACATTGCAATTCTCTGTCTATGATATGTGTCACTGTTATAATAATCTTAATTCCACACATACTCTAAACATGATTGTTTATTTTTGTCCTTTTGGTCTCCAATTTGAATTGTTGCAGCAGACGCAAATGCGCTAGCCTTCATGATTCCAGGACCTGGAATCATACCAGCCGATGGGTGGTGGTTTATCGCTCGTTCAGCTGACGGCGGTCATTTGATGCTCATTCGCACGTACCAAATTGACCAAACCATTACATCAAACCACATGCAGTACAATGCGTGGGGCATTCGTGACATTGATGGGTATGGCTGCTTCGTGTTTACAGTCTCGGCAACCACTCCTTGTTCCTCGGGCTCAATTATCCGATCATCCAACCAATCATCGATCATATCACCGGCGATGATTACTGTGCTATGCAACTTCCATTCGCGAGGGGGGGATGTTTTTACACATCATACCATGGGTTTCATGAATCACCATATCCAGAGATTCGTCGACACAGCTTGTTGCCAGATTATCTTCAGTGTGTGAAAGGCATCTAGCTTCCATGCGATGGATGGCTTTTGCAAACCCGACATGCGGCGATGTGGTTCATGCCAACAGCAAATATGCACAACTTGATTCGTGCTGATATCTAGACTGAGCCATGTTTTCTGCTGCTGTAGCACGACCCTATTTTGTTGGATATTATGTACTGTTGTTAGTTTGAAACACTCCTCTCGTTTGAAGGATAGATACCTTCCTGGGATCAAGTGCATCCTAACTCACCTGCGTAGGATGTACTGATAATGATGATGGAGATGCTGTGCAGAAGCCATATATATATATATCAGTTAGGCTTCAAGTGCGTACTTGTTAGTTAAACCTATGTATAAATTGTGACACTAAATACGACTAGTAAGTAGTACAGTAGCAATACTAGTATACGTCGGTCAAATTATTCATCATGTCCACACATTGAATTGACGTGACAACACGCTGCGCATGAGGTGACACAAGAATCCCGGCGACGTGTTCGGGTATTCTGGACTTCAGATTTGGAGTACCACTTATCTGTCGAAATCTTTCATCATTCACTTAAAACAGTCGATTGATCATACATTGAGTACCATATAACTGGAATTACCGATGCAAGTCGAAGAAGGATGGGCCCGTGCTGCCGGCTGGTGTCAAGTTCGATCCCACGGATCAAGAGCTGATCGAGCACCTTGAGGCCAAAGTGAGTGCTGACAGTGCGAGATTTCAGTCCCTCATCGATTTGTTCATACCAACCATCGACAGCGAGCACGACATATGTTACACCCAACCTGAGAAACTTCCAGGTAAGACACCGATCGGCCGTCTACTTGCACAAACATATTCCTTTGTTTATAGCTCTATTTTTCTTTTTAGACGCAGACCTAGTGAAGCAATTACAATTTGACATTAATAAAAAGTGAAACAAGTTACTGCAACATGCCAAAGATGTTATGAAAATGCCAACTAGGTACACTAAAACCTGTATTCCACAATACTGCAGGTATCACACTGAGTGGCCTAAGGAAACATTTCTTCCAGCGCAATTCCAGGGCGTTCAAAAGGGGCGCATGGACGCGTCGCAAGATACAATCGGAGTGCGGCATGCACGCGATGTGGCACAAGACCGGCAATACCTTGCTCGTGATGGTCAACGGCCGGCAGATGGGCAGCAAAAAGGTTCTGGTGCTGCAGACCAACAAGAACTACGACCAGCAGAGGACCAACTGGGTGATGCACCAGTACCACCTCGGGGACCTGGAGCAAGAGAAGGAGCAGGAGCTGGTCCTCTGCAAGATTTTCTACCAGACGAACACTAGAGCTAGGAGTAAAAAGATTATAAGTTAGTTTGGTATTGGTAGTTGTACTACCTTGTCGTCCGCAAGTTGGTATTGTTGTTAACGATCTTTTGGTATGAACTTGCATTTGCTTCCAACCATCATGCCGAGGGTCGACGTGGATATAAAGCTGAATCATTTGTTTCAAAACGAATTTTCAGACACCTGATTTTTATTTGATGGGTAGCATAAGCACCCGCCGTTCGAATTCCCAGTTCTCCAATTTTTTCGAAACAAGTGCATGCACTTATTATCACGATAAAAAAATATCCGTGTTGCATCCCAGTTATCAGTCTGTACTTGTAGAATTCTCTCGTTTATTGAGCACATATATTGTTTTTTTTAGGTCAAGCAAGTTTCAACTGGGCTGTAGATTGCCCAGGGTTGTTTTGTTTTTAACAGGCCCAGCCCATGACGTCAACGGGGCACAAAGATCCAGCAGGTATCTACTGGCCTCTGGCCTGCCAACGTTAGTTATATTTTGTCTTACAACATCTGCAGGATGTTTTTTTACTGAATCAAACACACAGCCCAGTTCTATTTTCCTCTTGAAACGCATGTCCTACATCTGTTTTCTAATCTCTACCTATAGTTTTACTAGTTCATATACATGTATCATTATATTGAAAACACATAAAATTCCCTTTTCATATTTACATCCTTATTTTTGTTGTTTTTTCCCTCCCAGCGCTAATTTTTTTACCACTGGTTTTCCCTTAAACCAACTAAATTGTCCCACGTCTTATTTGCTTACAAAAACAAAACGATTTTTTTGGAAAATCAATAAGTTCTTAAAAAATGTTTATCATTTCGGGATTACAACAGTTTGGACTCTACCGAAATATGAAAAATAAGGTTGGACTTTTTGACCATTGTCCTGGGCAGAAAATGGGCTGTAATAAATTACTTAAGAATTAGCAAATGGGCTGCAAATTATAAAAAATAGCAAATGGGCTTTATGTTGTCTGCCACGGATTTGGAGGCTGACTTGTGGGCCTACTAAGTTCATGCGTACACAAGGTTTCTCAAAAAAGAAACTTAGTCAACAATCGACTCTACCAGCGTCAGCCCGTTAGATGTCAATCTAACGACAATCGTGCTTCTTCAGTCTCTGATCTTCCTGCCCGAGCCGCCCAAACCAGCGCCGTCGGAACCGCCTGCTCCCGCCTCCCGTGGCCGGCAGTGCTACCGGGAAGGCCTCACGGCCCCATCATACTCGCATCCCTAGCCTATCTATCCCTCTACTCACCCACACCACCTATTATTTTCCGGCGACGGCAGCCGAACCAGTCAACCCTCGTACTCTCCACCGCGTGGACAACCACTGCCGTCTCTTCCCCGGCTCCGTGTCGTTCCCTTCGTAGGCCTCGCCATCGTCCACCGCCCAGGTGCTCTCGGTGCGACATGGTCAACGATGTCCATCCAACGGCTGTAGTGCTTCTTCAACCTCTGGTCTTCTTGCCCCAGCCGCCCAAAGCAGCACCGGTCGTGCCGCATGCTCCTGCCTCCCGTGGCCGGCTGTGCTGCCGCGGAGGCCTCACCGTCCCCATACTACTCCCACTGCTGGCCAGGCCATCCCTCCACTCACCCACTCCCCCTGTTATTCTGCGGCGACGGCAGCCTCACACTAATGAAGCTATGTACCTAGGGTAGGGTCATGGACCTGTCCCAACTGCCCTACCCAAGGACATTTCTAGAACAAATCACCTTTCAATCGACTTGGAGGTGTTCCACTCGACAGACTCGAAGACACTCGACCAAGAAGCAATCACTCAACCAAGATCCAAGCACTCGACGACCAGGAGACCTAAAGGCACTCCGCACGCTAACGGTCGGTTATTAAGTACTTCCTCTGTAAACTAATATAAGAGTGTTTAGATCACTATTTTAGTATTCTAAACGCTCTTATATTAGTTTACGGAGGGAGTAGCTTTTATGGTCATCATAGCACTTTATTAGGGGCGTTACCAGTAACGCCCGACCTTAATGTATTTAAAACCCTGCACAACTTAGGGCCGGAGGGGTCGGGCGAACTCTATATAAGCCACCCCCCTCCTCAGTGTAAAGAGTTCGCACCCCTGTAATTCATACACGCATAATCCAGTCGACCGCCTCCGGGCCCCGAGACGTAGGGCTATTACTTCCTCCGAGAAGGGCCTGAACTCGTAAACCTCGTGTGCTTAGAACTTCTCCATAGCTAAGATCTTGCCTCTCCATACCTACCCCCCTACATTACTGTCAGACTTAGAACCACGACAGTTGGCGCCCACCGTGGGGCAGGTGTTTTAGCGATTTGTTGGAGGAGTTGCGATCTTTTCCGATCCAAATCATCATGGTTTCTGGCGGAGTTTTGGTGGAGGGCTGCGAGATCCGTCTCGGCACGCTCACGTTCATCGCCGACGACTCTGCTTAGCTTCAGGAGGCTCCCCTCGACGTGGACGCACTCCCTGTCCGTGGGGCAACGCACTTTCGCGCGTGCGTCCGCGGCGTCCTCTTGCGGCAACCGTCGACCCACTATCGGTCGGCTCCTGTGTTGTCCTCCCTCCCTGTTTCCCACCGGCGCAAGCGCTCCAGTCGACCGAGACTTCAGCGGTGGGTGAGACATGCGGTGGCACGCCAGTCGGCCACCCCTCAAGTTGCGGTGATCGAGCCCGACGAATCCCTCTACGGCCTGTTCGACTGGCTCCGCAGAGACCGCATCCGAGTGCGACAGCAGTGATCCGGCGGCGGAGGTTTTGATGGTTAGTGGACCGCCCAGTCCTCCCGGTTTTCCCCGCACCGATGGAGGCGCAGGTGGAGGCGACCTGTCGCGTCCCCATGAGGAATATCTCCCCGAGCCTCTCACATCGCTGCAGAGAGAAGAACTTCGTCGCCGGAACATGGATGCACTGCACACTCCTATCGTTGGAGAAACCCCCGAGGCTCGTGCCTTGGAGGACGCGCGCCTGGCAAACTTGGCCGAGCGCACTCGACTGGAGAACCTCCAGCGAGCACTCGACGAGCGTGCGCGACAATGGGTTCCAGAATCCAGTCGACGTCAGCTCTTTCCTCCCCCGCAGGTATATCGAACTCCGATTCAGAATTTAGCACCTGCAGCCCGTATAGCAGAGTCGATTCAGCCTTCCCAGTCAGAGGCTGGTAGAGGCTTGCTGCAGATCAGAGCGTTACTCCGGGCAGGAGGAGACCAGAATTCCACTGTTTTTCAGTCGTGGAACAGGATTCATAGCAGATCCGTTGCTGCAGACACAGTCCAGTTGGCTCATAGCCCAAGATCGTCCCCGAGGCGTGAGGGACGTGGGGACTGGCGTAATCAGTACGGGAACCATGAGCAGTATGATCACCGATTCGATCGTGACGATCGACGTCGAGTGCCCACCCCTCCCCCGAGGAACGGGTCGTGTGTGCCTCGACAGAAGGATGACAGGCGCCCTCATAGTGTTGGGCGAAGGATTCCAGTCGACCCCAGGGAACCAGGCTTTGATGCGAGATCCATTCTCGTTCAAGGTTTGGTCGACAGGAACAGAGCTCACCGAGAAGGTCACGACAGAGATGCACCTACCAGCAACAGAGTACATGTTTCGGGGCCAGAGTGCTTTAGTAGAGCCATCAGGGCCGGTGTGATTCCTCCCAACTTCAGGTTGGCGACTGGAGTCAGTAAGTTCACTGGTGAGTCCAAGCCCGATACTTGGCTTGAAGATTACCGAGTGGCCGTCCAGATTGGCGGTGGCAATGATGAAGTGGCCATGAAGCACCTGCCTCTCATGTTGGAGGGCTCGGCCAGAGCGTGGCTAAATCAGTTAGAACCCAGCAGCATTTACACTTGGGAAGATCTCGCCCGAGTGTTTGTCACCACATTTGAAGGAACATGCAAGCGACCGGCAGGGCTGACGGAACTGCGGTCTTGCGTGCAGAAGCCGAATGAAACTTTGAGGGATTACATCCAGAGATGGATCATGTTACATCACGCGGTAGAGAATGTGCCTGACCACCAAGCAGTCTGCGCCTTCAAAGAAGGCGTCAAGTACAGAGAACTGAATCTGAAATTCGGTCGAACCGGAGATATGTCTCTGAATCAGATGATGGAGATTGCCACCAAGTATGCTAATGGTGAAGATGAGGATCGACTCAAGAGTGGCAAGCTCAAGTCAGTCGCTCAAGAAACCGGAGGAAATTCCAATCGGAAACAGAAGCGGAAAGCCGAGCCAGCTGCTCCTGGGGAAGCCTTGGCTGTAACTCAAGGAAAGTTTAAGGGGAAACCCAAAGGACCTTGGAACCCCAAGAAAGTTAAAGACCAAGACGGAAATGATGTGTTGGATTTGCCATGTCACATCCACACCAAGAAAGATGAAGAGGGTAAGTTCATTTACCCGAAACATACCACTCGACAGTGTCGGCTCTTGATCCAGCAGTTCTAAGGCAAGCAGCCCAAAGATAAGGAAAAGGAGTTGGACAAAGTTGAGGACAAGGAAGACAGTGATGATGGATACCCCCAGGTCAATTCCACCCTGATGATTTTTGCTGATGTTGAAAGCAAAAGTCGACTGAAAGTTATCAACTGTGAGGTGAATGTGGTTGCTCCGGCAATACCCAGTTATCTGAAGTGGTCTTAGACTACCATCACATTCGACCAGTCCGATCACCCAACGCACATTGCCACCCCTGGGAGGCAAGCTTTGGTGGTCGACCCAGTTGTCGAAGGCACTCGACTGACTAAAGTCTTGATGGATGGCGGCAGTGGTTTGAACATACTGTATGCTGAGACGCTGAAAGGGATGGGCATTCTGATGTCCAAACTCAGTACCAGCAACATGAGTTTCCATGGAGTCATTCCTGGGAAGAAGTCTGAGTCACTCGGCCAGATTGCTCTTGATGTGGTTTTCGGTGATTCCAATAATTACCGCAAAGAAAAGTTGACGTTCGAAGTTGTAGATGTCCAAACTCAGTATCACGCTATTTTGGGCAGGCCGGCTTATGCACGCTTCATGGCTCGACCATGTTATGTGTATCTCAAATTGAAGATGCCTGGTCCCAAAGGTGTGATCACTGTTACGGGCAATCGAAAGAAAGCAGAAGAGTGTTTTCAGAAAGGTTCAAAGATCGCTGATGCTCAGATGGCAGTGGTGGAGCTGCAGGAATACCAGAAGACTGCAGACCCGAGTGATTTGTTGCGAGCCAAGAAGCCCACTACAGAATCAGCTTTTCAGTCGTCCGGCGAAACGAAGCCGGCTCACATTCACTGACCGATCCCAGTGCTGCTCTGACTCATATCTCAACAACACTCGACTCCAAATAGGAAGAAGCGCCCATCCAGTTCCTTCGTGAGAACTGGGACATTTTCGCATGGAAGCCTTCTGACATGCCGGGTGTTCCCAGTGGACTGGCTGAGCACCGCCTATGAGTCAACTCAAAAGTAAAACCTGTCAAAGAACATCTCCGACGGTCCGCCGTCCAGAAGAGAAAGGCTATTGGTGAGGAGGTGGCTCGGCTCTTAGCAGCGGAGTTCATCCGAGAGATCTACCACTCCGAGTGGCTCGCCAACATTGTCATGGTCCCCAAGAAGGACAAGTCACTTCGCATGTGCATTGACTTTAAACATATCAATTGGGCCTGCCCGAAAGATCATTTTCCTCTCCCCCGCATCGACCAGATAGTCGACTCGACTGCGGGATGTGAGCGACTGTCTTTTTTAGACGCCTATTCCGGGTACCATCAGATCCGTCTGTATGGGCCTGACGAGATCAAAACAGCTTTCATCACTCCGTTTCGGGTGCTTCTGTTATGTTACCATGCCATTCGGCCTCAAGAATGCCGGAGCCACATTCATGAGGATGATTCAGAAGTGTTTGCTCACTCAAATCAGTCGGAATGTGGAAGCATACATGGATGATATTGTGGTCAAGTCACGGAAGGGTTCCGACCTGCTGACTGACCTTGCTGAAACCTTTGCCAACCTCAGGAGGTATGATATCAAGCTTAATCCATCAAAGTGCACATTCGGAGTTCCTGGCGGAAAGTTACTCGGTTTCCTTGTTTCCGAACGAGGAATCAATGCCAATCCGGAAAAAGTCAGTACTATACTCCGAATGAAAAGTCCTGTGCGAGTGCACGACTTCCAAAAGCTTACTGGTTGCTTGGCCGCTTTAAGTCGATTCATCTCTCGTCTCGGTGAAAAGGCATTGCCTCTTTAGCGATTGATGAAGAAGTCAGACAAGTTCGAGTGGACTCCTGAAGCTGATGCAGTGTTTGCAGAGCTCAAAGCTCTGCTCTCCACCCAGCCGGTGCTTGCTGCCCCAATCAGCAAAGAGCCTTTGCTGCTTTACATCGCAGCCACGGGACAAGTCGCTAGTATGGTACTTACGGTCGAGCGGGAATAAGAAGGAAAAGCCTTCAAAGTTCAGCGCCCAGTATATTATATTTCTGAAGTTTTGACCCCGTCGAAGCAAAGATATCCTCATTATCAGAAGCTTGTATATGGGGTTTATATGACCACAAAGAAGATTGCTCACTACTTCTCTAATCATTCCATTATAGTCGTCAGCAACGCTCCATTGTCAGAGATCCTGCATAACAGAGATGCAACTGGTCGAGTGGCAAAATGGCCGATTGAACTCCTTCCTCTAGATATCAAGTTTGAGGCAAAGAAAGCTATCAAGTCCCAGGCAATAGCAGATTTCGTCGCCGAGTGGATTGAACAGCAACTGCCGACTTAGGTTCACTCAGAGCATTGGACCATGTTCTTCGACGGTTCCAAAATGTTGAATGGTTCCGGTGCCGGGGTAGTATTGGTCTCCCCCCGTGGAGATAAGCTCAGATATGTCCTTCAAATCCACTTTGATTCCTCCAATAACGAGGCAGAATATGAAGCACTTTTATATGGGTTGCGCATGGCCATTTCACTCGGCGTCCGTCGCCTCATGGTCTATGGCCACTCAGATTTGGTGGTTAATCTGGTGATGAAGGAGTGGGACGTCAGAAGTCCAGCCATGACTGGTTATTGCAATGCAGTGAGAAAGCTGGAGAAGAAATTCGAGGGGTTAGAACTTCATCACATACCCCGACTGAAAAATCAAGCAGCTGATGATTTGGCAAAATTAGGTTCCAAAAGAGAAGCCATTCCCAGCAATGTGTTTTTGGAACACATCCACACACCATCAGTTCAGGAGGATCCCTTCACTGAAGAGGCCCCGCAGCCAAAAGGTGCCACGGATCCAACTGAAGTTGAAGTTCCAGCTGTGGTCGACCTGATCATGGAAGTCTTGGTCATCACTCCCGACTGGACAATATTGTACATCGCGTACATCCTAAGGAAAGAACTCCCAGAGGACGAAGAAGAGGCTTGACAGATCGTCCGTCGATCCAAGGCCTTTACAATCATAAAGGGATAGTTGTATAGAGAAAGCGCGACTGGAGTTAGTCAGAAGTGTATAACACCAGAAGAAGGTCAGATGATCCTTGATGATATCCACTCGGGGACCTGTGGTCATCATGTGTCCTCTCGGACCATTGTGGCTAAAGCATACCGAGCAGGATTCTACTGGCCAAGAGTGAATGAAATGGCGAAAGAGATAGTCGACAAATGTGAAGGATGTCAGTATTACTCCAATATGTCGCACAAGCCCGCGTCAGCCCTGAAAACCATTCCACTCGTCTGGCCCTTCACTGTTTGGGGGCTGGACATGGTTGGACCACTAAGAACGGGCAGGAGCGGCTTCACTCATGTGCTAGTAGTAGTCGACAAGTTCACCAAATGGATTGAAGCTAAGCCTATCAAGAATCTTGATGCTTGCACTGCTATCAGTTTCATCAGAGAGTTGATATTCAGATATGGAGTTCTGCACAGTATCATCACTGACAATGGGTCAAACTTCGATTCCGACAAATTCAGGGCCTTTTGCGCCTCTCAGGGCACACGAGTCGACTACGCTTCGGTCGCTCACCCCCAGTCGAATGGACAAGCGGAAAGAGCAAACGGCTTAATTCTCAAAGGACTGAAACCTCGATTGATGCACGATCTCAAGCACGCAGCAGGCGCATGGGTCGACGAGCTTCCATCAGTTCTTTGGGGATTGAGGACAACCCCGAACCGATCGACCGGAAGAACCCCATTCTTTCTGGTCTACGGGGCCGAAGCAGTTTTGCCGAGTGACCTGCTTCACAACGCACCCCAAGTCGAGCTCTACTCTGAATATGAAGCAGAACAAGCCCGACAGGATGTAGTCGACCTCCTGGAAGAAGAAAGAGAAATGGCCATGATCCGATTGACCATCTATCAGCAAGACTTGTGTCGATTCCATGCCAGAAATGTGAAGAGTCGAGCCTTCCAAGAAGGAGACTTGGTCCTCCGAGTGGATCAACAGAAACCACACAAACTCGCTCCTACTTGGGAAGGTCCCTTCATAGTCACCAGAGTCCTCCACAATGGAGCGTACCACCTTTATAATATCGATCGCCAGATTGATGAGCCACGACCCTGGAATGCGGGGCCGCTCCGCCCCTTTTATACTTGAATTCTCACTCGGATGAGATGTAATAAGAAAAACTTCTGTAGTTTATTTATCAAAGACAAGAGCGTTATAATTTTCCTAGTGATTGTTATTGTTTTTGTTTGCGTGGGAAATCCCCCAGCGGGTGGCTTAGCTGCGAATCCGTTTTGCCTAAGTTTGTAAAAATAATTTCCTACCGAGTGGTGAGCTAGCCTTCCACTCAGGGGCTTAGCTGCGAACCCGTTTCCCCTAAGTATTTGAAAATCCTACCGAGTGGTGAGCCAGCCTCCCACTCGGGGGCTTAGCTGCAGTCTAGTACTCGCCTAAGTATTCAAAAGTCCTACTGAGTGGTGAGCCAGCCTCCCACTCGGGGGCTTAGCTACAGTCCAGTACTCGCCTAAGTATTTGAAAATCCTACCGAGTGGTGAGCGACCCTCCCACTCGGGGGCTTAGCTGTAGTCCAGTACTCGCCTAAGTATTTGAAAATCCTACCGAGTGGTGAGCGGCCCTCCAACCCGGGGGCTTAGCTGCAGTCCAGTACTCGCCTAAGTATTCGAAAATCCTACTGAGTGGTGAGCCAGCCTCCCACTCGGGGGCTTAGCTGCAGTCCAGTACTCGCCTAAGTATTTGAAAATCCTACCGAGTGGTGAGCGACCCTCGCACTCGGGGGCTTAGCTGCAGTCCAGTAGTCGCCTAAGTATTTGAAAATCCTACCGAGTGGTGAGAGACCCTCCCACTCGGGGGCTTAGCTGCAGTCCAGTACTCGCCTAAGTATTCGAAAATCCTATCGAGTGGTGAGCCAGCCTCCCACTCGGGGGCTTAGCTGCAGTCCAGTACTCACCTAAGTATTTGAAAATCCTACCGAGTGGTGAGCGACCCTCCCACTCGGGGGCTTAGCTGCAGTCCAGTACTCGCCTAAGTATTTCAAAATCCTACGTGGTGAGCGACCCTCCCACTCGGGGGCTTAGCTGCAGTCCAGTACTCGCCTAAGTATTTGAAAATCCTACCGAGTGGTGAGCCAGCCTCCCACTCGGGGGCTTAGATGCAGTCTAGTACTCGCCTAAGTACGAAACACATCTCAATCATGACGAGGTGCAGGTCGACTGCCACCTTCTCCTTGGAAGCTTCGCCACAAATACAACGTGCGCTCCATCCCACTCTGCAAGGACGACGAGGTGCAGGTCGACTGCCACCTTCTCCTTGGGAGCTTCACCACAAATACAACGTGCGCTCCATCGCCGACCCGCAAGGACAACGAGGTGCAGGTCGACTGCTACCTTCTCCTTCGGAGCCGCTCCGCAAATACAAAAGTTGTCTCGAGTGAAGAACGAGTTCCACTCGACGGAGGATTCATGAAGATATTCAACGATAAACCAAGTTCAGATAAATCCTAAAGGTTCCGGACCACAGATCGAAGTGCTCGGGCATTCAGCCCAAAAGAGTTTAACGGTTACAAAAACCACTCGGCATTCCGAGGCAAATTTAAGGTGGGGCATAAAAGTTTGTTCACTCCGCAGGAGGAGGACTGGCAGGCTCGACGAACTCGTCCAGGTCAACGCCATCGGTGATCCGAGTGGCTGCAGCGATTAAAGTCTCCATAAAAGATCGGAAGTCGTGCTTCAGGGTGTTGGCGACCTTGATTTCTGCTAGCTTATCTTGTCGCACCTCCTTGGAGTGGACACGAACCAAAGACAGAGCCACGTCAGCACCGCACTGGGCAGAAGATTTCTTCCACTCCTGCACTCGATCAGGGATCTCGTTAAGTCGAGTCATCAGGGACTCAAGATCATTCTGGAGCGTGGCCTCTGGCCAAAGTGCCGGATCGATCCGTGACGTGGCGACCTTCAGTCGAGCCAAGTAGTCCACAACACCGTCAATGCGGGATTCCAGTCGGAGCAGATTCATGGCAGTTTCATCTTTCACGGGAGAATTGATTGGGTCCAAACCTGGCTCAATCCGCCCAGTCTCCTCCTCGAAGTTCTGGCAAAGCTCTGCATTCACGGTCCAGGGATTAGTCAATTTTCATACGCTGAGTCGACAAAAACATCAGTCAGAACAAAATGTGTACCTTCAAGCTTGATGAACAACTTCTTGGCAAGGCTCCTCAGATAGCTCTCCAGATCGTCCCTCCTGCGAGCGATGCCTTCCATCTTCTCGTACAGGTTGAGATTGTCCTTCTTCAAGCGCGTGCACTCCTTGTTGGCTTCGTTCAGAGCAGATTTCATCTTGGTGTTCTCTTCTTCCAACTGGCCGACCGAAGCCAGTTTCTGTTCAGCCAGAGCGGTTCTGTCGTCAGCTTCCTTTTGAGCAGCAGCCAAATCCTGATCCTTCTTCACCAGAGCTTCTCTCAGTTTCTCTGCAAAGAAATGGTGCTTGATTTAGAAAGAGCAGAAGGGTACTCAAGCCTAAGACAAACCAGTCGACTAGCTCGTCTTACCATTGGCGTCGTCCTTGGCCTTTTGCAGCTCTGTCTTGGCCAATTCCAAGTCAAGGTTCAGCTGGATCTGCTATTTCTCCAAGTCAGCAAAGCGAGCTCCAAGATCACAAGATTTCTGCAATCAGGGAGGAGAAGTTATTTTACAGCGAAAAACGACAAATACAATAAATACTAAGACTACGGTCGACTGCCCGCAGTCCACCATAGTCTCGGGGACTACACCCAGTGGGTGCACTTTGCGTGCCCCCACCGGTTATGATCCCACTCGACCGGCCCGCCGGAGTCGAGTGCAGGGAGTAAAAAAAGGCGAGAAAAAGAAGAACTTAGACCATAGAACTCAGACCACAGTTGACTGCCAGCAGTCGACCATGGTCTCGGGGACTACACCCAGTGGGTGCACTTGCCGTGCCCCCACCGGTTCTGATCCCACTCGCCCAGACCGAGCAGAAGAGACAAACTACCAGTTCGGTTTACACTCGACGCGGCCGGACCACATCGAGCGAAAGAATCAAAATACAGATACTACAGTCGACTGCCAGCAGTCCACCGTAGTCTCAGGGACTACACCCAGTGGGTGCACTCAGCGTGCCCCCACTAGTTCAAAAATTCAATCGACGCACCCAGTGGGTGTACAGATGCAAAGATTTTTAGAAAGGGAGTCTTCAGATAGCATATCCTAACAGAACAAGCGGCGACCAACTAACCTGAACGTTGCTTTGGAGAGCTGAGCTGGCGTCGTAGGCGGCCTGACTGGCGTCCCGCACCGTCTTCATCTTCTCCATCATAATGCCCGCCTGGCGTATGGCTTCCTAGGCAGCATTCACTTCGTCCTCTGGGACATGATGGGTCGCAAAAATTGAAGGTGGGTCGACAGGGGCCTGAGCAGTCGACGAAGAAGGCAAGGCACTCGACAATGGCACGGCGAAGGTAACAGAACCCGATTGGCATCGCCAGCGTCCTGAACGACTGGTTCCGCCCTCGGCGTCGACTGTGGCACCTTGCTTGCAGGAGCTTGCCTATTTTTCCTCGTCAAAGGCTTCTCGGGCTCTTCATCATCATCATCGGGGAGGTCAATAATGTTAAGAGCTGCTCAAAGTTCAATCACCAAAATCACATCACCCAATGGTACACATTGCAGTTGAGTCGACCAAATAAAGACAGAATGGCAGAAATCACACCCAGACTGGAAGTGACCGCATCCTCCATTACCTCATCATCGTCCCTGTAAGCTGAGGTCCCGGAAGTAGCAGCGCTGCCAGTTCCAAAGTTCATCCGGTTAAATCAAGAAAAACAAACAGCACGGGGCATCGAGTGAATACAAAGGGAGACACTCACGCAGAAGCGACGGGGATGTCAATCTTAATCTTTGACAACTCCATCCGAGGCTTCGGCTCTGCAACTTTGGGATGCTTTGATGCTTTTTCAGTTGGAGTTGGCGAAGAGGTCCGAGGACGCTTTGAAGACTGACCGGCCTGAGCAATCGCCTTTTCACGAGCGCTCGGTCGTTCTTGGTCAAGCTTGGACCGCCTCTCCCTGCGAGGAGGCGAGTCGACTTCTTCTTCGTCGCTTGGGTCGTCGCTTTCTTCGTCCCCTTCACCGTCAGAGTCCCATTCGCCACTGTCGCCGCCGCTCGCCTCTCCTTCCAGGTCCTGCTCTTGCTCTCCGTTGGGCATTGAATACATTTCGATAAGGGCCTGAAAGAAAGTAGGAAGAACAAAGTCAGTCGACGCAGTATAGGCAGCTACGCGAGTGAATTCAGATTACAATCAAAAGCTCAGAATTGAACCTTCTCTGGTACATGGGATTGGTCGAATGGAGGAACTCTCCTGGCTCCCCTGGGGTTGTCCTTCTTTCTGGTCATGCCCGACAGCCACTTCTCCAGTGTGTCGTCATCGACCTCCTCCGGGTGAATCCGAGTGGAGTCGTCAAGACCCGAATACATCTACATCGGATGGTCTCGGGCTTGAAGAGGCTGGATGCGCCGCTGAAGGAAAACCTCCAAGAGATCCATACCGGTGACCCCGTCACGGATAAGCTGGACCACTCGTTCGACCAGCACCCTAACCTGCACCTTCTCCTCCGGGAGCACCTTCAAAGAGGAGGCTTTCCTCACTCGGTCCATGGTAAAAGGAGGGAGGCCAGTCGACTGGCCTGGCGTCGACTGGTCTTTGCAGTAAAACCAGGTCGACAGCCATCCGCGAACCGAGTCGGGAGGAATCATGGCTGGAAAAGAACTTTTCCCTCTCATCTGAACACCAAGACCCCCACACATCTGAATCACTTGTGTTCTCTCGTCACTCGGATTGGCCTTTTTCACCGTCTGAGAACGACAGGTGAAAATGTGCTTGAAAAGACCCCAGTGAGGCCGACAACCCAAGAAATTCTCGCACAAAGACACGAAAGCAGCGACATACACGATTGTGTTGGGAGTGAAGTGGTGGAGTTGTGCCCCAAAGAAATTCAGAAATCCCCGAAAGAAAGGGTGACGAGGCAAGGAAAATCCACGGTCGACGTGTATGGCAAGGAGAACGCGCTCACCCTCCCGAGGTTGCGGCTCAGACTCCTTCCCCGAAAGCCGCGCCGATCAATGGGGGATCAGCCCTCCTTCGGCTAGGTCATCGAGGTCTTCTTGGCGGATCGCCGAGCGGATCCAGTCACCCTGGATCCAGCCCTTCGGCAGGCCAGCTCGCGAGGAAGATCCACCCCGACTGGTCGCCTTCCCCTTCGCCTTTGCCGTCGCCTTCTTCGCCCGCTCTAGAGCCGCCGTCTTCTCCTTCCCCATCGTCGCCGGCGAGACGCGTATGGAGCGGCGGCGCTGGGGCGAGAGCGAGTGCGACGAAGAAGCTTGAAGAGGAGAAGAGGGAATGGGAACACACTGTTCAAGAAACCCCCGTCCGACGCCTTATATGAGGTCGCTTCCGAGTGGCTGACTGGTAGGCCCGGGCAGTCCTCTCAAATCCCGTAACAATCACGCGCGCGATACGTGGCGAAAAAGGTGGCGCGGAGATCGAGGCATCTCCGCCCTATCCCATCCGATTACTGCGGCCTCCCCCGTCCCGCGCGCTTCCCAAAATCCGAATCCCGTGAAATCTGCGGGCAGCAGAACAACTTGTCAGACGGAAGATCTCCTCCACGCCGTCACTCAGAGCCTTTCAAGTAAAGAAACTCATTCGGCAAGAAACTAAGAATGGATCAAGGCAACTGAAAAGGAAGTTGCTGTCACCACTCAGGTTCATTGATCCGAAACGAGGTATGCTCATGGCATGAAAAATGAGTCGGAGAAGTTCTCAACTCCTTCCCCACTCAAACCTCGATCCATTCGGGGGCTAATGATGAATCTATGTACCTAGGGTAGGGTCATGGACCTGTCCCAACTGCCCTACCCAAGGACATTTCTAGAACAAATCACCTTTCAATCGACTTGGAGGTGTTCCACTCGACAGACTCGAAGACACTCGACCAAGAAGCAATCACTCGACCAAGATCCAACCACTCGACGGCCAGGAGACCTAAAGGCACTCTGCACGCTAACAGTCGGTTATTAAGTAGCTTTTATGGTCTTCATAGCACTTTATTAGGGGCGTTACCAGTAACGCCCGACTGTAATGTATTTAAAACCCTGCACAACTGAGGGCCGGAGGGGTCGGGCGAACTCTATATAAGCCACCACCCTCCTCAGTGTAAAGGGTTCGCACCCCTGTAATTCATACACGCATAATCCAGTCGATCGCCTCCGGGCTCCGAGACGTAGGGCTATTACTTCCTCCGAGAAGGTCCTGAACTCGTAAACCTCGTGTGCTTACAACTTCTCCATAGCTAAGATCTTGCCTCTCCATACCTACCCCCTACATTACTGTCAGACTTAGAACCATGACACACACCGCAGCCAAACCAGTGAACCCTCGTACCCCTCTCCGCGTGGGCATCCACTGCCACGTCTTCCCCGGCTCCGCGTCGTCCCCTTCCTAGGCCTCGCCGTCGTCCACCGCCGTGGTGCTCTCGGCACGGCGTGGTCAATGTGGTCAACGACCGACTTCCATCGAAAGAGTACTGTACGTGGAGAGGCTGACAGCTGGGTCCACGGCAGCCGCAAGGAAGTGCCTCCTTATTACGCGCAAAATAATTATTCCTCCACCTGACAGCAGGGACCCATCGGAGGGGCCACTAATATTTCGCGGAAAAAACGTTTCCCCCTGACTGCTGGGACCCACCGGACGGACCACCGTATTTCACGAAAAAAACGTTTGCCCCTGACTGTTGGGACCCACTGGACGGACCATCGTATTTCGCGAAAAAAATGTTCCCCCCCGCTGTCAGCTCAGACCCACCGGAAGTGCCTCCTTATTAGGCATAGAAATATGAATACTCCCCCTGCTAGCTGGGACCCACCATGGTGGGAGGCTGACTTGTGGGCCTACTAAGTTGACGAGGATGGAGGGCTTTGTCAACTTAGTCAATATGAACGATTCTAGCTCCAGTGACCGTACGATGTCCATCCAACGGCCGTAGTGCTTCTTCAACCTCTGGTCTTCTTGCTCCAGCCGCCCAAAGCTGCGCCGGTCGTGCCGCGTGCTCCTTCCTCTCGTGGCCGGCTGTGATGCCGCGGAGGCCTCACCGCCCCCTACTACTCCCACTGCTGGCCCATGCTATCCCTCTACTCACCCACACCCCCTATTATTCTGCAGTGACGGCAGCCTCACGCCGCAGCCGAACCAGTGAACCCTCGTACTCCTCTCCGCGTGGGCATCTACTTCCGCGTCTTCCCCGGCTCCGCATTGTCCCCTTCTTAGGCCTCGCCGTCGTCCACCGCCTTGGTGCTCTCGGCGCGGCGTGGTCAATGTGGTCAACGACCGACTTCCATCGGAAGAGTACTGTATGTGGAGAGGCTGACAGCTGGGTCCACGGCCACAACCCAGTTTTTTTGTGATTTGCCAAGTAAGTCGCTTTGTCAGGCCTGTTGGGCTGCAAATCTTTCAAGACGAGGAGAGCTTCATTCGACTGGCCGAGAAAATGGCCCATCAGTAATGAGAAATGGGCTGTACATTTTTTAAAACACATCAAACCAACAATTAGTTTAAAATATCTTTTTTTTTCATTTCGAGATTTTAAATTACATTAATTTTTATGCGTGGAGAATTTGTTGGATTTTATATTGATATACATTTATTTTTAAAATCAGTTTGAATGTGAGTCAAAATTTCGGGATTAAAAATAGTTTGGACCGCACCAAAATATGCAAAATTTCGTTAATTTTTTAACCGTGGCCACAATATGGGCTATAATGTTAACAAAAAGAATATGGGCTCCAAAAAACCTTAAGAATTAGCAAATGCGCTTTAAATTATTAAAAATAATGGCAGATGGGCTGTATGCTATTTTCCACAGATTTGAGGCTTTCCTAAAAAAAGTTGACGCACAAGCAGTGACTGTTGGATGTCCATCGAACGACCGTCGTGCTTCTTCAATCTCTGCTCTTCCTGCTCCAGCCGCTCAAATAAGCGCCGACGGGACTGCTTGCTCCCTCCTCCCCGCGGCCGGCTGTGCTACCGCACAGGCCTCACCGCCCCACCGTACTCCCATCGCTGGCCTAGCCATCCCTCTACTCACCCACACCTGCTGTTATTCTCCGGCGATGGCAGACGAACCAGTAAACCCTCGTACAGTCATACTCCCCTCCGCGTGGGAAACAACTGCTGAGTCTTACCTGCCTCTGTGTCATTCCCTTCCTAGGCCTCGCCGTCGTCCACCGCCCTGGTGCTCTCAGCGGGGCCTGGTCAACGTGGTCAACGACCGACATGCATCTGAAGTGGACTGTACGTGGAGAGGCCGATAGCTGGGTCCACGGCCGCACGCAAGGAAATGCCTCCTTATTACGCGCAAAATAATGATTCCTCCACCTGACATCAGGGACCCACCGAAAGGGCCTCTGTATTTCGCGAAAAAAACGTTACCGCCGCTGACAGCTCAGACCCACCAGCTATATCTTCGCACGCAAGGAAGTGCCTCCTTATTACGCTCAAAAAAATGAATACCCCCTACTAGTTGGGACCCACCTTGGTGGGAGGCTGACTTGTGGGCCTAGTAAGTTGACGGGGATGGAGGGCTTTGTCAACTTAGTCAATATGCACGATTCTACCTCCAGTGACCGTATGATGTCCATCCAACGGTCGTAGTGCTTCTTCAACCTCTGGTCTTCTTGCTCCAGCCGCCCAAACCAGCGCTGGTCGTGCCTCGTGCTCCTGCCTCCCGTGGCCGTCTGCGATGCGGCGGAGGCCTCACCGCCCCATACTACTCCCACCGCTGGCCAGGCCATCCCTCTACTCACCCACACCCCTAGTTATTCTGCGGCGACGGAAGCCTCACACCGCAGTGAACCAGTGAACCCTGGTACTCCTCTACGCATGGGCATCCACTGTCGCGTCTTCCCCGGCTCCGCGTCGTCCCCTTCCTAGGCCTCGCCGTCGTCCACCGCCTTGGTGCTCTCGGTGCGGCGTGGTCAACGTGGTCAAGGAACGGCTTCCATCGGACGTGGACAGTACGTGGAGAGGCTGACAGCTGGGTCCACGGCCGCAGTAAGGAATTGCCTCCTTATTACATGCAAAATAATTATTCCTCCACCTGACAGCGGGGACCCACCGGACGGGCCACCGTATTTCACCCCCCTGACTGCTGGGACCCACCAGCTACATCTTTGCACGCAAGGAAGTGCCTAACAGTCAGGACCCACCTAGTCGAAGTGTACGTAGCGTTGTCATTCTGGTCGCGAACGTGTACGTACATATATACTGGTCGATGTATAGGCGCGCACGTGTCGTAGTAAAGGCGCGCACGTAGCATGTACACGTACGTACAGCGGCTAGGGTGCAAGAAAGAAAATATGGCCACGTATGTATACATACGGGCGGGGTCTCGAACGCCTACTCCCGCATATGTACGGCCAGGGCTCATGTACATGGCTGGGTCGGAACGGAGAAACAGCGTCGTTGTCGTGTTCATGGGGAGGTAACGAAATGCGTCGTGTTCATGGGGAGGCAACGGAATGCGTCGTGTTCATCGGGAGGCAATGGAATGCGTCATGTTCATTGGGAGGGCTTGGACGGAACATGCGATGGAAACGAGGCCCGGCGTACCGCAGAATGGAGGAAACGACCTTGTGTTCGACCGGCCTCGTTCAAAACGGGATCCTGTTCATCGGGAGGGGTCTGGCGTACTGCAAAATGGAGGAAACGGACCTCCTACGGTCGAAATGGGGGTCCTGTTGATCAAGAGGGGTGTGGCGTACCGCAAAACGGACGAAACAAACTTGTGTTGGAGCGCTATGGTCGAAACGGGGGTCCTGTTCATCGAGAGGGGTGGGGCGTACCACAACACGGGACTCCATGGGATACTGTTCATCTCCACCATTGACCCCCTCCAGCCTCCACGAGCTACTGTTCATCCACCGTCGACCTCCTCCAGCTTCCACCTGCGACTGTTCATCCACGGGCTCCTGTTCATCCAGCCTCCACCGCGCGCTACTCCACCGGCTATTGTTCAACCAGCCCTCTCCACGCGCTCATGTTCAACCACCCTTCCATGGGCTACTATTCATCCTGCCCTCCACCGTCTACTGTTCATCCTGCCCTCCATGGGGTGGTCCTATTCATCCAGCCCTCCACGGGGTCCTGTTCATCCAGCCCCAACCGGCTCGATCAATCGAGGTCCTGTTCATCCAGAGGCAACACCACGGGGTCCTGTTCATCCACCCCCACCGGGAACTGTTCATCCAACCCCCCCCCCCGCAACGCTCACTGTTCATCCAGAGGCAGCATCGATCGGCTTCAGTTAGCAGCAGTAGCGAAGGAATCGCTCGATCGGGTTCAGTTAACAGCCATTGATCGATCGCTCAGGTTTAGTAACGCGTAGCCTGCAGTGCAATCGCTCGCAAGGTTGTCAGAATCGCGATTCTGTTATACGATTCTACGACTTTATGATCCAAACTAATCCCTATGATTCTACGATTTTAGTTCATAGAATCTATGTTTCTACGATCCTGATAGTGAAGATTCTACGATTTGCGATCGTACCATCGGAGCTCCGATCCGATTCAAAATTGCGATTCTGACAACCTTGTCGCTCGGGTTCAGTTAGAGCCCAACGCCTCGCTCGGGTTCAGTTAGAGCCAATGCCTCGCACACACGCGTGTACGTGTATGAGAGAAGCGCGCATCGCTCGGCCCCCGACCTCCCACCGTAACCGGGAACTCCCCTAAATTTTCCTCCCCCTTGCTTCTACCACGGTTTTTTCCGTCATGGACGGCCCAAAGAATGTCATGCAGCTGCGTCTTCGGCCTGCCCAGGATGAAAGGCCCATTTTCTGTCATGATTTTTTGTCATAGAAGTAGCAGCCCACCACATCTATGATGATACCGGGTTTGGTCACAATTATCGTCAAAAAAGTGTCATATGTATGATAGAAAAAAATTTCATTCGGCCCAAAATGTCACGGATGTGTCTTTTTTTGTAGTGGGAGGACGTGGAGCGTGTGGCCCGGCAGTCTACGACATACTGCATCCAGGACGGTGTTTCCTTGCGATGTATCTCCAGGGAACAAGGGAACGACCAAATGATGTACAGAAAACGACCAAATGATGTTTCCTTGCGATGGATCTCCAGGGAATAAGGGAACGAGCTGCTGACTGACATACACGATGGAGACTGCGGGCATCACTCATCGTCACGTACCCTGGTTGGCAAGGCATTCTGCAGCGGGTTCTACTGGCCCACGACACTCAGTGACGTGACCGAGCTGGTAAGGTCCTGCTAGGCCTGCCAGTTCCATGCCAAGAAAATCCACCAGCCGGCTCAGGGCCTTCAGGCTATCCCGCTTTCGTGGCCCTTCGTGGTCTGGGGGCTGGACATCCTGGGTCCGTTCTTGCGAGCGCCTGGGGGCTACCGCTACCTCTACGTTGCCATCGACAAGTTCACCAAATGGGCAGAGGTTGAAGCCGTCCGCACCATCCCAGCCAGGTTAGCAGTTAAGTTCATCAAGGGCCTCGTAAGCCAGTTCAGGGTCCCTAACCGCATCATCACCGACAATGGCTCACAGTTTGATACGTCCATTATTCATCATGCTTTTATATTGATATCCATTGCATTATGGGCTGTTATTACACATTATGTCATAACACTTATGCCTATTCTCTCTTATTTTCCAAGGTTTCCATAAAGAGGGAGAATGCCGGCAACTGGGATTCTAGGCTGGAAAAGGAGCAAATATTAGAGACCTATTCTGCACAGCTCCAAAAGTCCTGAAACTTCACGGAAGACGTTTTCCAAATATATAAAAAATATTGAGAGCAAGAACTTCACCATGGGGGCACACCCTGCCCACGAGGGTAGGGGGCGCGCCCTACCCCCTAGGCGCGCCCCTACCTCGTGGGCCCCCTGGTGGCCCTCCGGTGGCCATCTTCTGCTATATGAAGTCTTTCAATGGGAAAAAATAACAAGCCATCTTCTCGGACGAAACTCCGCCGCCACGAGGCGGAACCTTGGCGGAACCAATCTAGGGCTCTGGCGGAGCTGTTCTGCCGGGGAAACTTCTCTCCCGGAGGGGGAAATCATCGCCATCGTCATCACCAACGCTCCTCTCATCGGGAGAGGGCAATCTTCATCAACATCTTCATCAGCACCATCTCCTCTCAAAACCCTAGTTCATCTCTTGTATCCAATTCTTGTCTCCAAGTCGGAATTGGTACCTGTGGGTTGCTAGTAGTGTTAATTACTCTTTGTAGTTGATGCTAGTTGGTTTATTTGGTGGAAGATCATATGTTCAGATCCTATATGCATATTAATACCCCTCTGATTATGAACATGTTTATGCTTTGTGAGTAGTTACGTTTGTTCCTGAGGACATGGGAGAAGTCTTGCTATTAGTAGTCATGTGAATTAGGTATTTGTTCCATATTTTGATGAGATGTATGTTGTCATCCCTCTAGTGGTGTCATGTGAACGTCGACTACATGACACTTCACCATTGTTTGGGACTAGAGGAAGGCATTGGGGAGTAATAAGTAGATGATGGGTTGCTAGAGTGACAGAAGCTTAAACCCAGCTAGTTTATGTGTTGCTTCGTAAGGGGCTGATTTGGATCCATATGTTTCATGCTATGGTTAGGTTTACCTTAATACTTTTGTTGTAGTTGTGGATGCTTGCAATAGAGGTTAATCATAAGTGGGATGCTTGTCCAAGTAAGGACAGCACCCAAGCACCGGTCCGCCCACATACCAAATTATCAAAGTACCGAACGCGAATCATATGAGCGTGATGAAAACTAGCTTGATGATATTCCCATGTGTCCTTGGGAGCGCTTTTCTCTATATAAGAGTTTGTCCAGGATTGTCCTTTGGTACCAAAAGGATTGGGCCACCTTTCTGCACTTTATTTACTTTTGTTACTTGTTGCTCGTTACAAATTATCCTATCACAAAACTATCTATTACCACTTATTTCAGTACATGCAGATAATACCTTGCTGGAAACCGCTTATCATTTCCTTTTGCTCCTCGTTGGGTTCAACACTCTTACTTATGGAAAGGACTACGATAGATCCCCTATACTTGTGGGTCATCAAGACTCTTTTCTGGCGCCGTTGCCGGGGAGTGAAGTGCCTTTGGTAGGTGGAATTTGGTAAGGAAAAATTCATATAGTGTGCTGAAATTTACTGTCACTTGTTACTATGGAAAGTAATCCTCTGAGGGGCTTGTTCGGGGTATCTTCACCCCGACCAGTAGAGCAAAGAGTTGCTCCTCAACCTACTGAACCTACTGGAAATACAAATGTCTGCTTTGAAATACCTTCGGGTATGATAGAAAAACTGCTAGCTAATCCCTGATAACCCACAAGTATAGGGGATCACAACAATTTTCTATAAGTAAGCGTGTCGAACCCAATGAGGAGCTAAAGGTAGAAAAATATTCCCTCAAGTTCTATCGACCACCGATACAACTCTACGCACGCTTGACGTTCGCTTTACCTAGAACAAGTATGAAACTAGTAGTACTTTGTAGGTGTTGTTGGATAGGTTTGCAAGATAATAAAGAGTACGTAAATAAAAAGTAGGGGTTGTTCAGATAAAGAAACAATAAAGTAAATATAGCGAGTGTGGAAAAGTGGTGGTAGGAGTTGCGAAATTGCCCCTATGCAATTGACTACTTTACTAGACCGATAGCAAGTATTATGTGGGAGGGGCCACTGCTAGCATGTCATCCCTTACTTGGAATTCTATGCACTTATGATTGGAACTATTAGCAAGCATTCACAACTACTAATGTTCATTAAGGTAAAACCCAACCATAGCATTAAGATATATTGGTCCCCCTTCAATCCCGTATGCATCAATTTCTATGCTAGGTTGAAGCTTCTGTCACTCTTACCCTCCAATACATAGTCCTATCAACATACAACTAACCCTATGCTGTGATCCACGTGCGCGCTCATATGATGGGAACCAAAGTACAGAAACATAACCACAAGAAAATTAAATCAATCATAGCAATTCATCAACCACCGATAGGACAACGAAAATCTACTTAGACATCATAGGATGGCAACACATCATTGGATAATAATATGAAGTATAAAGCACCATGTTCAAGTAGAGGGTACAGCGGGTTGAGGGAGAGTGGACCGCTGTAGATAGAGGGGGGAAGGTGATGGAGATGTTGGTGAAGATGGCGGAGGTGTTGGCGAAGATCGCGGTGATGATGATGATGGCCACGGCGATGTTCTGACGCCACCGGAGGAGAGGGGGAGAGGGGCCCCCTTCTTCCTCTTCTTCCTTGACCTCCTCCCTAGATGGGAGAAGGGTTTCCCCTCTGTTCCTTGGCCTCCATGGCATGGGAGGGGCGAGAGCCCCTCCGAGATTGGATCTATCTCTCTGTTTCTCTCTGGTTCTGCGTTCTCCTCTGGCTCTGTTTCACCATTTCGTATATATATGGAGATCCATAACTCCGATTGGCCTGAAACCTTCGCCGTGATTTCTTTTCCGAATATTAGCTTTCTTGCGGCAAAAGAAGAGCGTCAACCGCCTTACGGTAGGCTCACGAGGGTAGGGGGCACGCCCTAGGGGGGGGCGCCCCCTGCGTCATGACCACCTCGGGCACTGGTTCGCGTTGATTTTCCTTCCGAATTTTCCATATTTTCCAAAAATAAGCTCCGTCCGTTTTTATCCCGTTTGGACTCCGTTTGATATGGATATTCTGCGAAACCCAAAAACATGCAACAGACAGGAACCGGCACTGGGCACTGGATCAATATGTTAGTCCAAAAAATAATATAAAAAGTTGCCAAAAAGTATATGAAAGTTGAATAATATTGGCATGGAACAATCAAAAATTATAGATACGACGGAGACGTATCAGCATCCCCAAGCTTATTTCCTGCTCGTCCTCGAGTAGGTAAATGATAAAAAAGATAATTTTTGATGTGGAATGCTACCTAGCATAATCTTGATCATATGTCTAATCATGGCATGAATATTAAGACACGAGTGATTCAAAGCAACAGTCTATCCTTTGACATTAAGACAATAATACTTCAAGCATACTAATAAAGCAATCATGTATTTTCAAAATAACATGGCCAAAGAAAGTTATCCTTACAAAATCATATAGTCTGGCTATGCTCCATCTTCACCACACAAAATATTCAAATCATGCACAACCCCGATGACAAGCCAAGCAATTGTTTCATACTTTTGACATTCTCAAACCTTCTCAACTTTCACACAATACATGAGCGTGAGTCATGGACATAGCACTATAGGTGGAATAGAATATGATGGTGGAGGAGACAAAAAGGAGAAGATAGTCTCACATCAACTAGGCGTATCAACGGGCTATGGAGATACCCATCAATAGATATCAATGTGAGTGAGTAGGGATTGCCATGCAATGGATGCACTAGAGCTATAAGTGTATGAAATCACTAACTGAAACTAAGTGGGTGTGCATACAACTTGCTTGCTCATGAAGACCTCGGGCATTTGAGGAATCCCATCAACGGAATATACAAGCCAAGTTCTATAATGAAAATTCCCACTAGTATATGAAAGTGATAACTCAAGAGACTCTCTATATGAAGAACATGGTGCTACTTTGAAGCACAAGTGTGGAAAAAGGATAGTAGCACTGCCCCTTCTCTCTTTTTCTCTCATTTTTTTTTATTTTTTTGGTGGGCTTCTTTGGCCTCTTTTATTTTTTTTGTAAAGTCCAGAGTCTCATCCCGACTTATGGGGGAATCATAGTCTCCATCATCCTTTCCTCATTGGGGCAATGCTTTAATAATGATGATCATCACACTTTTATTTACTTACAACTCAATATTACAACTCAATACTAGAACAAAGATATGACTCTATATGAATGCCTCCGGCAGTGTACCGGGATGTGCAATGATCTAGCGTAGCAATGATATCAAAAAAAGGACAAGCCATGAAAACATCATGCTAGCTATCTTACGATCATGCAAAGCAATATGACAATGAATGCTCAAGTCATGTATATGATGATGATGGAAGTTGCATGGCAATATATCTTGGAATGGCTATGGAAATGCCATAAGAGGTAGGTATGGTGGCTGTTTTGAGGAAGGTATATGGTGGGTTTATGGTACCGGCGAAAGTTGCGCGGTACTAGAGAGGCTAGCAATGATGGAAGGGTGAGAGTGCGTATAATCCATGGACTCAACATTACTCCTAAAGAACTCACATACTTATTGTGAAAATCTATTAGTCATCGAAACAAAGTACTACATGCATGCTCCTAGGGGGATAGATTGGTAGGAAAAGACCATCGCTCGTCCCCGACCGCCACTCATAAGGAAGATAATCAATAAATACCTCATGCTCCGACTTTGTTGCATAACGGTTCACCATACGTGCATGCTACGGGACTTGCAAACCTCAACACAAGTATTTCTCAATTTCACAATTACTCGACTAGCATGACTCTAATATCACCGCCTTTATATCGCAAAACTATTGCAAGGAATCAAACATATCATATTCAGCGATCTACAAGTTTATGTAGGATTTTATGACTAACCATGTGAATGACCAGTTCTTGTCATCTCTCTAAATAGATATAAGTGAAGCAAGAGAGTTTAATTCTTTCTACAAAATATATGCCCACGCTCTAACAAATATAAGTGAAGCAAAAGAGCATTCTACAAATGGCGGTTGTCTAAGTGAAGAGAAACAGGCAATCCAAACTTCAAATGATATAAGTGAAGCACATGAAGCATTCTATAAAGCCATACTCAAAAGATATAAGTGAAGTGAAAAGAGCATTCTATAAATCATCCAAGGACCATCTCATACCAGCATGGTGCATAAAAGAAAAGTAAAAACCTAAATGCAAAAGACGCTCCAAGACTTGCACATATCGCATGAACGAAACGAATCCGAAAACATAACGATATTTGTTGAAGAAAGAGGGGATGCCTCCCCAGCATCCCCAAGATTAGACGCTTGAGTCTCCTTGAATATTTACTTGGGGTGCCTCGGGCAGCCCCAAGCTTGAGCTCTTGCCTCTCTTCCTTCTTCTCACACCGAGACCTTCTCAATCATCGAACACTTCATCCACACAAAACTTCAACAGAAAACTCGGCAAGATCCGTTAGTATAATAAAGCAAATCACTACTCTAGGTACTGTTGAAAACCAATTCATATTTTGTTTTTGTATTTTGTCTACTGTAATATAACTTTTTCATGGCTTAATCCACTGATATAAATTGATAGTTTCATCAAAACAAGCAAACTATGCATCGAAAACAGAATCTGTCTAAAACAGAACAGTCTGTAGTAATCTGAACATTCACCATAGTTCTATTACTTGAAAAATTCTACCAAAATTAGGAAAAATAAAAAATTTGTATAGAAAGACAGTGCAAAAATAATCAGAACCATTTGACGTTCCAGCTAAAAATGTAAAACCGCGCACTACAGCCAGAGTTTCTGTCCTGCACCGTACAAACCATCAAGCAAATGCAAACATCCTAAAGGCAAACCTTGGCACATTATTTTTATAATACACTGGAATTGTACAAGGGGATAATTATTTTTGTTGAAAATTTTCTGTAATCAAGTTTCACAAAGTTTCTATGAGCATGAACAAAGTTCAAGGCTAGCTCCCACTTCAACAATGCTCGTCTTTCTCACTTTCGCTTTTCTTTTTGAAAAAGTTTTGGGTTCCCCTCTTTATTTTTGTTGTTTTTAAACTATATGAAAGCACTCAACAGAAATAAATGACTCTCTAAAACTTCCGGGTTGTCTCCCTGGCAGCGCTTTCTTTAAAGCCATTAAGCTAGGCATATAGTGCTCAAGTAGTGAATCCACCCGGATCCCAAGGTATATCAAAGCCAATTTTAATTAACAATGATTTGTAATTTAGTGGTGTGCACAAGGTAACATATATCATGTAATGACGAAGTCTAACTCTCTTCCTATGCATCGGCATGTCATAAAAAAACAATTCATGCGCACAAAGTAAAGGCCATTGCATAGTATAAATAGTTTCTTGCAATTTTATCATATTGGAAAGATAGAGAGGTGGAGATATAGTTCCTCTCTCATAATAATTGCAAGTAGGAGCAGCAAGCACATGCATATTATATTTATCGAAATCATCATGTGCAACGGTAAAAGGCAACCCATCAATATAATCCTTAATAAGTGCAAACTTCTCCGATATAGTATAATCGGGAGAATTCAAAAAGATAATAGGACTATCATGCGTGGGTGCAATAGCAACAATTTCATGTTTAACATAAGGAACTATAGCAAGTTCATCTCCATAAGCATAATTGATATTGGCATCTTGGCCACAAGCATCATCAAAAAGGGATATTTCAAAAGAATCCAAGGGATCATAACAGTCATCATAGCAATCATCCTTCGGTAAGCACGAAGGGGAATTAAACAATGTGTGAGTTGAAGAGTTACTCTCATTAGAAGGTGGGCACGGGTGATCAATCCGCTCTTCCTCCTTTTGTTCTTCGCTCTCCTCCTCATCTTTTTCATCCAATGAGCTCACAGTGTCATCTTGGACAGCGGAGATTTTCTTAATAAGTGCATTAATTTCATAATTGTATTCATAATTCTCATAGAAATATTTGAGGATAGCTAAATTTTCAGATCTATAACAAGCATCATCAATATCATCAAACTCTTTAAACATAGATTCAATTTCATAAGCACCCATAAAAGCAACAAATTCTTCTATTTGTTCCACATCATAGTAATCATATATACCTCTAGCATAAGAAGCCAAGGTTTCATTATCATTAAATTTGCATGAAAAGGGGAGGTGTGGATAATTCATCCTAGAGCAACAAGTATAATCATATTCCGAGCATAGTTGTCTAGCATACCACTTCAATATATAAATTTGATCCCATAATAATTTTCCTTTTTGTGTCAAGCGATAATCCCTAAAGTATTCACGTTGATCCAACGTTAATCCCGTTACCAAATTGAATGAGGTTTTCTCAAGATTATCAAAGTGGTATATAATATTTTTCACATATTGAGCATCGAGGGTTTTAGGAGGTTCCCCATCTCCATGAGCAGCAAGTACACCTAATTTTGTTGGTATTTCGTGTTCCATATCCATAACTAAAGATAAAGAACAACTAAGAACAGAAAATAAAAATTACTTAGTTATAAAGCAAACAAGCACACACGAGAATATTCACCCCACACTATTGCTCCCCGGCAACGGCGCCAGAAAAAGGTCTTGATAACCCACAAGTATAGGGGATCGCAACAGTTTTCGATAAATAAGAGTGTCGAACCCAACGAGGAGCTAAAGGTAGAACAAATATTCCCTCAAGTTCTATCGACCACCGATACAACTCTACGCACGCTTGATGTTCGCTTTACCTAGAACAAGTATGAAACTAGTAGTACTTTGTAGGTGTTGTTGGATAGGTTTGCAAGATAATAAAGAGTACGTAAATAAAAAGTAGGGGCTGTTTAGATAAAGAAACAATAAAGTAAATATAGCAAGTGTGGAAAAGTGGTGGTAGGAGTTGCGAAATTGCCCCTAAGCAATTGACTAGTTTACTAGACCGATAGCAAGTATTATGTGGGAGAGGCCACTGCTAGCATGTCATCCCTTACTTGGAATTCTATGCACTTATGATTGGAACTATTAGCAAGCATCTGCAACTACTAATGTTCATTAAGGTAAAATCCAACCATAGCATTAAGATATATTGGCCCCCCTTCAATCCCGTATGCATCAATTTCTATGCTAGGTTGAAGCTTCTATCACTCTTGCCCTCCAATACATAGTCCTATCAACATACAACTAACCCTATGGTGTGTTCCACGCACGCGCTCATATGATGGGGACCAAAGGACAACAACATAACCACAAGCAAATTAAATCAATCATAGCAATTCATCAACCACCGATAGGACAACGAAAATCTACTTAGACATCATAGGATGGCAACACATCATTGGATAATAATATGAAGCATAAAGAACCATGTTCAAGTAGAGGGTATAGCGGGTTGCGGGAGAGTGGATCGCTTTAGATAGAGGGGGGAATGTGATAGAGATGCTGGTGAAGATGGTGGAGGTGTTGGTGAAGATCGCGGTGATGATGATGATGGCCACGGCGGCGTTCCGACGCCACCGGAGGAGAGGGGGAGAGGGGCCCCCTTCTTCCTCTTCTTCCTTGACCTCCTCCCTAGATGGGAGAAGGGTTTTCCCTCTGGTCCTTGGCCTCCATGGCATGGGAGGGGCGAGAGCCCCTCCAATATTGGATCTATCTCTCTGTTTCTCTCTGGTTCTGCGTTCTCCTCTGGCTCTGTTTCAGCGTTTCGTATATATATGGAGATCCGTAACTCCGATTGGCCTGAAACCTTCACCGTGATTTTTTTCCGAATATTAGCTTTCTTGCGACAAAAGAACAGTGTCAACTGCCTTACGGTGGGCTAACGAGGGTAGGGGCGCGCCCTAGGGGGGCGCCCCTGCCTCGTGACCACCTCGGGCACTGGTTCGCGTTGATTTTCCTTCCGAATTTTCCATATTTTCCAAAAATAAGCTCCGTCTGTTTTTATCCCGTTTGGACTCCGTTTTATATGGATATTCTGTGAAACCAAAAACATGCAACAGACAGGAACTGGCACTGGGCACTGGATCAATATGTTAGTCCCAAAAATAATATAAAAAGTTGCCAAAAAGTATTGAAAGTTGAATAATATTGGCATGGAACAATAAAAAATTATAGTTACAATGGAGACATATCAATCCCTTTTTAGGAGATGGAACAAAACATCCTGATGAGCATCTAATATATGTGGATGAAGTTTGTGGATTATTTAAGCTTGCAGGTGTACCCGGAGATGTTGTTAAGAAGACGGCCTTCCCTTTATCTTTGAAGGGAGATGCATCGACATGGTATAGGCTATGTGATGATATGGGGTCTTGGAATTACAAACGATTGAAATTGGAATTTCATCAGAAGTTTTATCCTATGCATCTTGTTCATCGTGATCGCAATTATATATATAATTTTTGGCCTCGCGAAGGAGAAAGCATCGCTCAAGCTTGGGGGAGGCTTAAATCAATGTTATATGCATGCCCCAATCATGAGCTCTCAAGAGAAATGATTATTCAAAATTTATATGCTCGGCTTTCTGATAACAATTGCATCATGCTTGATACTTCTTGTGCTGGCTCTTTTGTGATGAAGACTATTGAATTCAAATGGGATTTATTGGAAAGAATTAAACGCAACTCTAAAGATTGGGACCTCGACAAAGGTAAGGAGTCAGGTATGTCACCTAGGTTTGATTGTGTTAAATCTTTTATGGATACCGATGTTTTCCGTAAATTTAGCACTAAATATGGACTTGACTCTGAGATAGTAGCTTCTTTCTGTGAATCTTTTGCTACTTATGTTGATCTCCCCAAGGAGAAGTGGTTTAAATATCATCCTCCCATAGAAGTAAAAGTAGCTACACCTATTAAAGTTGAAGAAAAGATTGTCACTTATAATGATCCTATCGTTCCTACTGCTTATGTTGAGAAACCACCTTTCCATGTTAGGATAAAGGATCATGCTAAAGCTTCAACTATGGTTCGTAAAAGCAATATTAAAACTTATACACCTCCTGAGCAAGTTAATGTTGAGCCTAATATTGCTATTGTTAAAGATCTCTTGTCTAATAATATTGATGGGCATGTTATTTATTTATGTCATGAAACTGCTAGAATTGCTAAACCGTGTGCTAAAGATAAACCTAGACCTGTGGTAGGCATGCCTGCTATTTCTGTTAAAACAGGAGATCATTGTTATCATGGCTTATGTGATATGGGTGCCAGTGCTAGTGCAATACCTATTAGCCTTTATAGAGAAATTATGCATGATATTGCACCTATTGAGTTAGAAGATATTGATGTCACAATTAAACTTGCCAATAGAGATACTATTTCACCAATGGGAATTGTTAGAGATGTTGAAGTCTTGTGTGGGAAAACTAAATATCCTGCTGATTTTCTTGTTCTTGGTTCCCCACAAGATAACTTTTGTCCCATTATATTTGTAGACCCTTCCTAAACACTGTTAATGCTACCATAGATTGCAAAAGGGATGTTGTTACTATTGGTTTAGATGATATGTCTCATGAATTTAATTTCTCTAAATTTAGTAGACAACACCGTGAAGAAGAATTACCTAGTAAGGATGAAATTATTGGTCTTGCTTCTATTGCCATACCTCCTAGTGATCCTTTAGAACAATATTTGCTAGACCATGAAATGATATGTTTATGAATGAAAGAAGGGAAATGGATGAAGTATTCTTTAAACGGGAACCTATTCTGAAAAACAATTTACCTGTTGAAATCCTAGGGGATCCTCCTCCGCCCAAGGGTGATCCCGTGTTTGAGCTTAAACCGTTGACTGATACTCTTAAATATGCTTATCTTGATGAGAAAAAGATATATCCTGTTATTATTAGTGCTAACCTTTCAGAGCATGAGGAAGAGAGATTATTGAAAACTTTGAAGAAGCACCATGCTGCTATTGGGTATACTCTTCATGATCTTAAGGGCATTAGTCCCACTCTATGTCAACATAAAATAAATTTGGAAGAAGATGCTAAACCAGTTCGTGATCATCAACGACGGCTGAATCCTAAAATGAAAGAAGTGGTAAGAAAGGAATTTCTAAAGCTCCTTGAGGCGGGTATAATTTATCTCGTTGCTGATAGGCAGTGGGTAAGTCCTGTCCATTGTGTCCCCAAGAAGGGAGGTATTACTGTTGTTCCTAATGATAAAGATGAATTGATCCCTCAAAGAATTATTACAGGTTATAGGATGGTAATTGATTTCCGCAAATTAAATAAGGCTACTAAAAAGGATCATTACCCCTTACCTTTTATCGATCAAATGCTAGAAAGATTATCCAAACACACACATTTTTGCTTTCTAGATGGTTATTCTGGTTTCTCTCAAATACCTATGTCGGCCAAAGATCAATCAAAGACTACTTTTACTTGCCCTTTTGGTACTTTTTCTTATAGACGTATGCCTTTTGGTTTATGTAATGCACCTGCTACCTTTCAAAGATGCATGATGGCTATATTCTCTGACTTTTGTGAAAAGATTTGTGAGGTTTTCATGGACGATTTCTCCGTATATGGATCTTCTTTTGATGATTGCTTGAGCAACCTTGATCGAGTTTTGCAGAGATGTGAAGAAACTAATCTTGTCTTGAATTGGGAAAAGTGCCACTTTATGGTTAATGAAGGTATTGTCTTGGGGCATAAAGTTTCTGAAAGAGGTATTGAGGTTGATAAAGCCAAGGTTGATGCTATTGAAAAGATGCCATGTCCCAAGGACATCAAAGGTATAAGAAGTTTCCTTGGTCATGCCGGGTTTTATAGGAGGTTCATTAAGGACTTCTCCAAAATTTCTTAGCCTCTGACTAATTTATTAGAAAAAGATATACCATTTGTTTTTGCTGATGATTGTGTAGAAGCATTTGAAATACTTAAGAAAGCATTGATCTCTGCACCTATTGTTCAGCCACCTGATTGGAATTTACCTTTTGAAATTATGTGTGATGCTAGTGATTATGTTGTAGGTGCTGTTCTAGGGCAAAGAGTTGATAAGAAATTAAATGTTATTCAATATGCTAGTAAAACCCTAGACAATGCTCAAAGAAATTATGCTACTACTGAAAAAGAATTCTTAGCAGTTGTATTTGCTTGTGATAAGTTTAGACCCTATATTGTTGATTCTAAAGTAACTATTCATCATGCTGCTATTAAATATCTCATGGAAAAGAAATATTCTAAACCTAGAATTATTAGATGGGTTCTCTTGCTACAAGAATTTGAATTACATATTGCTGATAGAAAGGGAGCTGAGAACCCCGTTGCAGACAACTTGTCTAGGTTAGAAAATGTGCTTGATGACCCACTTCCTATTGATGATAGCTTTCATTATGAGAAATTAAATGTTATAAATGCTTCTCATGCTGCTCCATGGTATGCTGATTATGCTAATTACATTGTTGCTAAGTTTATACACCTAGTTTCACATACCAGCAAAAGAAAAAGTTCTTCTATGATTTGAGGCATTACTTTTGGGATGACCCACATCTTTATAAAGAAGGAGTGGATGGTGTTTTTAGACGTTGTGTACCTGAGCATGAACATGAATAGATCCTACACAAGTGTCACTCCGAAGCTTATGGAGGACACCATGCTGGAGATAGAACTGCACATAAGGTATTGCAATCTGGTTTTTATTGGCCTACTCTCTTCAAGGATGCCCGTAAGTTTGTCTTATCTTGTGATGAATGTAAAAGAATTGGTAATATTAGTATACGTCAAGAAATGCCTATGAACTATTCACTCGTTATTGAACCATTTGATGTTTGGGGATTTGACTATATGGGACCTTTTCCTTCCTCTAATGGATATACACATATTTTAGTTGTTGTTGATTAGTTGCTAATTTTATACCACCTAGTTTCACATACCAGCAAAAGAAAAAGTTCTTCTATGATTTGAGGCATTACTTTTGGGATGACCCACATCTTTATAAAGAAGGAGTGGATGGGGTTTTTAGACGTTGTGTACCTGAGCATGAACAGGAATAGATCCTACACAAGTGTCACTGCGAAGCTTATGGAGGACACCATGCTGGAGATAGAACTGCACATAAGGTATTGCAATCTGGTTTTTATTGGCCTACTCTCTTCAAGGATGCCCGTAAGTTTGTCTTATCTTGTGATGAATGTCAAAGAATTGGTAATATTAGTATACGTCAAGAAATGCCTATGAACTATTCACTCGTTATTGAACCATTTGATGTTTGGGGCTTTGACTATATGGGACCTTTTCCTTCCTCTAATGGATATACACATATTTTAGTTGCTGTTGATTACGTTACTAAGTGGGTAAAAGCTATTCCAACTAGTAGTGCTGATCATAACACTTCTATTAAAATACTTAAAGAAGTTATTTTTCCAAGATTTGGAGTCCCTAGATATTTAATGACTGATGGTGGTTCACATTTTATTCATGGTGCTTTCCGTAAAATGCTTGCTAAATATGATGTTAATCATAGAATTGCATCTCCTTATCACCCACAGTCTAGTGGTCAAGTAGAATTGAGTAATAGAGAGCTCAAATTAATTTTGAAAAAGACTGTTAATAGATCTAGAAATAATCGGTCCAAGAAACTTGATGATGCATTATGGGCCTATAGAACTGCATACAAAAATCCTATGGGTATGTCTCCGTATAAAATGGTTTATGGAAAAGCATGTCACTTACCTCTTGAACTAGAACACAAGGCATATTGGGCTATTAAAGAACTCAATTATGATTTCAAACTTGCCGGTGAGAAGACGCTATTTGATATTAGGTCACTTGATGAATGGAGAACCCAAGCCTATGAAAATGCCAAGTTGTTTAAAGAAAAAGTTAAAAGATGGCATGACAAAAGAATACAAAAGCGTGAGTTTAATGTAGGTGATTATGTATTGCTATACAACTCCCATTTTAAGATTTTTTGCAGGAAAACTTCTCTCTAAATGGGAAGGTCCTTACGTTATCGAGGAGGTCTATCGTTCCGGTGCCATAAAAATCAACAACTTCGAAGGCACAAATCCAAAGGTGGTGAATGGTCAAAGAATCAAACATTATATATCAGGTAATCCCATAAATGTTGAAACCAATGTTATTGAAACCGTAACCCCAGAGGAATACATAAGGGACACTTTCCGGAACGTTTCAGACTCCGAAAAGGAATAGGTATGTGGTACGGTAAGTAAACCGACTCCAAAACAGTTTTTAAGGCAATATTTCTCCATTTTGGAATATTTAGAAAAATAGAAAAATAAGAAGCAGTCGGGGAAGGACACGAGGGTGGAGGGCGCGCCCTACCCCCTGGGCGCGCCCCCTACCTCGTGGGCACCTCGTGTGCTTTCCGGACTCCGTTTTCTTACACGACACATATTTTGGTCGTAAAAAATCATTATATAATCTCCTGGAGGTTTTGACTCCCGTATCACGCAAAAATCTCCTTTCTTTGTTTCGAGCTATCCTGCTGCAGATTTGAGCAACATGTCATCCCAGGATTCGGAAGGAGAGAGATATGTGGCTGATTACCTTGCAGATCCTAAAGTCTATGGGGATGTGGAGCATTGTGGTTGGACTACGGAAGAAGAAGAGGACTATGAACCTAAGGGAAAGGAGGAGACGAGCTCAGATGAAGATGAAGTCCCACTACCTCAACCTAGGGACATGCATGTGGAGTTCAAAAAGTCAAGCCTCCCTGATAGAGTAAAGAAACCTAAGATCGAGTTTATCCCTTTTCGCCTCTTACAGGAAAACAAACAGGAACTATGCAAAAAGATACTGAGCCTGGAGCAGGAGATCGAGGACCTAAGGGACCAAAATTCTGTCCTCAAGCATAAATTAAGGAAGAAACCTGCGCCATCAACAAAATCACCACCGTCTCCACCAACAAAGAAGAATTGAGTATCTGGTATGGGCACCCCCCTTGGCAACTGCCAAGCTTGGGGGAGTGCGCCGGTATCGTATCACCATCACTTTTATCTTTACCATTTTCCTTAGTTTGATCCTTTTGGTATTATCTTGATCTAGTAGAATAAAGTTTATGGCATGATCTAGTTTTGAGTTTTGCTTTATAATTCCTCTATGTAATCGAGTCCGTGAGCTATATAATAAAGATTAGTGTTGAGTCAAGGGCTTGATTATTTTACCATGATCCTAAGGGAATAAAAGAAAAGAGAAAGAAATAAAAAGAAACAAAGAGATCATGTGAGTCTTATGGAGAGTAATGAGCTCACATAGAAAAAAGTATGATGAATACAAGTTGTTGAGGGTTGACAAACATAGTTTTGGTCATCGTTGCAATTAATAGGAAGTAATAAAGAAAGAGAGGTCTTCACATATAAATATACTATCTGGGACATTTTTTATGATTGTGAGCACTCATTAAAATATGACATGCTAAAGAGTTGACGTTGGAAAAGGAAGACAACGTAATGGGTTATGTTTTCTTACATCTGAGATAAATTATATTATCATGGATCATCCAACATCGCTGAGCTTGCCTTTCCCCTCGTGCTAGCCAAATTCATCGCACCAAGTAGAGATACTACTTGTGCTTCCAAATACCCTTAAACCAGTTTTAGCATGAGAGTCCACTATACCTACCTATGGATTGAGTAAGATCCTCTAAGTAAGTTGTCATCGGTGCAAGCAATAAAAATTGCTCTCTAAATATGTATGACTTATTAGCGTGGGAGAAAATAAGCTTTATACGATCGTGTGATATGGAAGAAATAAAAGCGATAGACTGCATAATAAAGGTCCATATCATAAGTGGCAATATAAAGTGACGTTCTTTCGCATTAAGATTTTTTGCATCCAACCATTAAAGCGCATGACAACCTCTGCTTCCCTCTGCGAAGGGCCTATCTTCTACTTTTATCTCCTACCTTGCATAAGAGTCATGGTGATCTTCACCCTTCCTTTTTACATTTTATCCTTTGGCAAGCACAGTATGTTGGAAAGATCCTGGTATATATGGCTAATTGGATGTGAGTTTTCATGAACTATTATTGTTGACATTACCCTTGAGGTAAAACGTTGGGAGGCAAAACTATAAGCCCCTATCTTTCTCTGTGTCCGATTAAAACTCCATACCCATAAGTATTGCGTGAGTGTCAGCAATTGTGAAAGACTATATGATAGTTGAGTATGTGGACTTGCTAAAAAGCTCTTATATATTGACTCTTTCCTATGTTATGATAAATTTCAATTGCTCCAATGACTGAGACTATAGTTTGTTAGTTTTCAATGAAGTTTACGATTCATACTTGAAATTGTGATTGAATTATTACTCTAGCATAAGAAATCATCTGACAAGAATTATGTAAGTTGTTGTTCTAAGAATGATCATGATGCCCTCATGTCCGTACTTTATTTTTATCGACACCTCTATCTCTAAACATGTGGACATATTTTTCGATTTTGGCTTTTCGGTTGAGGACAAGCGAGGTCTAAGCTTGGGGGAGTTGATACGTCCATTTTGCATCATGCTTTTATATTGATATCCATTGCATTATGGGCTGTTATTACACATTATGTCATAATACTTATGCCTATTCTCTCTTATTTTACAAGGTTTCCATAAAGAGGGAGAATGCCGGCAGCTGGGATTCTGGGCTGGAAAAGGAGCAAATATTAGAGACCTATTCTGCACAGCTCCAAAAGTCCTGAAACTTCACGGAAGACGTTTTCCAAATATATAAAAATACTGAGAGCAAGAACTTCACCAGGGGGGCACACCCTGCCCATGAGGGTGGGGCCGCGCCCTACCCCCTGGGCGCCCCCCTACCTCGTCGGCACCCTGGTGGCCCTCCGGTGGCCATCTTCTGCTATATGAAGTCTTTCGATGGAAAAAATAACAAGCCATCTTCTCGGACGAAACTCCACCGCCACGAGGCGGAACCTTGGCGGAACTAATCTAGGGCTCTGGCGGAGCTGTTCTACCGGGGAAACTTCCCTCCCGGAGGGGGAAATCATCGCCATCGTCATCACCAATGCTCCTCTCATTGGGAGAGGGCAATCTTCATCAACATCTTCATCAGCACCATCTCCTCTCAAAACCCTAGTTCATCTCTTGTATCCAATTCTTATCTCCAAGTCCGGGATTGGTACATGTGGGTTGCTAGTAGTGTTAATTACTCCTTGTAGTTGATGATAGTTGGTTTATTTGGTGGAAGATCATATGTTCAGATCCTATATGCATATTAATACCCCTCTGATTATGAACATGTTTATGCTTTGTGAGTAGTTACGTTTGTTCCTGAGGACATGGGAGAAGTCTTCCTATTAGTAGTCATGTGAATTTGGTATTCGTTCAATATTTTGATGAGATGTATGTTGTCATCCCACTAGTGGTGTCATGTGAACGTCGACTACATGACACTTCACCATTGTTTGGGCCTAGAGGAAGGCATTGGGGAGTAATAAGTAGATGATGGGTTGCTAGAGTGACAGAAGCTTAAACCCTAGTTTATGCGTTGCTTCGTAAGGGGCTGATTTGGATCCATATGTTTCATGCTATGGTTAGGTTTACCTTAATACTTTTGTTGTAGTTGCGGATGCTTGCAATAGAGGTTAATCATAAGTGGGATGCTTGTCCAAGTAAGGACAGCACCCAAGCACCGGTCCACCCACATACCAAATTATCAAAGTACCGAACGTGAATCATATGAGCGTGATGAAAACTAGCTTGATGATATTCCCATGTGTCCTTGGGAGCGCTTTTATCTATATAAGAGTTTGTCCAGGCTTGTCCTTTGCTACCAAAAGGATTGGGCCACCTTGCTGCAATTTATTTACTTTTGTTACTTGTTGCTCGTTACAAATTATCCTATCACAAAACTATCTGTTACCACTTATTTCAGTACTTGCAGAGAATACCTTGCTGGAAACCGCTTATCATTTCCTTCTGCTCCTCGTTGGGTTCGACACTCTTACTTATCGAAAGGACTATGATAGACCCCCTATAATTGTGGGTCATCACAGTTCACTAGCAATCTCTTCAAGACCTATTGTGCTAACCTTGGAACGCAGATTTGCTACGCTTCGGTGGCACACCCCAGGAGCAATGGCCAAGCTGAGCACACCAACGCTGAGGTCCTGAGAGGCCTCAAGACCCAGACCTTCAAGAAGAAGCTTGAAGCCTGTGGCAGGGGCTGGCACAATGAGCTCCAGTCTATGCTATGGTCCATCCGCACCACCGCCACCAAGCCAACAGGCGAGACCCCGTTCTTCCTCGTCTATGGAGCAGAAGCGGTTCTCCCTCACGAGGTCAGGCATTGCTCCGCGCGGGTCCTGGCATTTGATGAGATGCAGCAGGACGCCATGCGGGGGATGGACCTCGTGCAGGGGGAGGAACGCCACCGTGAAGCCTCGCTCCGAGAAGCAATATACCAGCAGGCATTGCGACGGTACCACTGTCGCAGCGTTCGCTCCAGGACGCTTGAGGTGGGAGATCTCGTCCTGAGGCGGGTGCTCTCCAGGGAAGGGCTGCATAAGCTCTCACCCATGAGGGAGGGCCCATTTAGGATTGCCCGCGTCTCCAGGTCTGGCGCCATGCGCCTAGAGACGCAGGACGGGGTCCCCATCCAGAACGCCTGGAACATCCAACACCTCTGGAAGTTCTACCCATGAAGCAAGGCCGAGTGCCTGTGAAGGTCTCCGCTCGTGACACTCTCAAGTAATAATGAGTGGGGCTGTACACGCCCCGGAGTCTCAGGAGTGCCCCCATGGGGCCTCGGGGGCTCCCTCCACGTCCTAGTGGCAGCACTTAGCTCCGCGTTGGTGAGAAGACTAGACTAGGTGTCGGACGCGGCTGTTCATTTGCTTTCTATAGTTGGCATGCCACTTTTCCTTTAATGAAATTTGGAGTTCCAGCGTTTCTCGTTGGCTTGTCTCTTCTTCCTGTTTCTTCCCTCGATCCTTTGTTTTCGCCAGGGACGGCGGCAGTTGCCCGATGCTCTCCCTCGCACACCCCGCGAGGGGGGCTGGACAGGTAGTGTGCATGTGCGCACTCCCCTGGTCTCCGCGGGGCGTTTTCGTCTGAGTTCTTGATCGGCGCATCCCCCTTTTTAGTCCATGCCCCACGGGTACCGCGACGCAGTTGCGTTTGGCCCTAACCAGCCCATACCCGAGGCCTCGCGCAGGAAGATTTAAAGATTTCTAACAAGTTTTTGCAGCCTCGCGATGCAGCTTCGCGATGTTACCCGAATCAATAGTGGGGAAGCCCCACCAGGTGCCCAGAGACGCGCACCCTCACGAGGTCAAAGCTACCCCGGAAGCGTCGAGCTAATTTACCCCTCTACACCCGTATAAGGCATAGATCTCACAACACAACCCAAAAACAATAAACACACCATAAAAGCAACAAAAGCACCACGGTTCATTACACGCCCTTGTAGGGCCCCGAATTCGTTTCTGACAATGCAGGGAAAAGGGAAAGAGAGGACAAGCAGAAGCGGCTCCTGTGACGCAGCTGCTCACGAGGGTTGGCCCCCGGACTCAGCCAGAGCCCTCCTCACGCTTCACTGGGGCATGATGACGGGATGACCCACCACCATCCTTGAAGCGGGTCCGGCGGCGTGGCGGCTGGTCATAGCCACTGTTGCTGGAGCTTTCACCGGAGGAGGAGCTGCTATAGTTGGGCGAGCCGCGGTCGCCGCCGAGGGCAAGGTCACCCTCGTGCTCGTCACGGCCATCGCCAAGGCCAAGCACCTCGCCACCATCATCGTCGTCTTCAGGACAGCATCCGACGCGGCGACCGTCTTCCCCGAACACCCTCACGAAGAGGGTCGTTGTCCCGTCGTACTTGAAGTGGAGGGTGCATCGCCTGCCCACACTGCACGCATGGGCGAACGTCTGCCAGCCACGGGCCAAGGCTACGTTGCCCGCAGCAGAGACCTCCACTGCGACCCACAGAGCCTTGCTGCAGCCAGAGGCCACCGGGACCTGGGGCCGGCAGTTCGCCGGTGAAGGAGCGCGGAAGTTGAAGCCAGGTGCCAGCCGGGTTCGTCGACCACACGACAAACTCCGGCAGCACCTCCGCCGAGTGGAAGAGCGGCCGGGGAGGCCGGACAACCAAGGCACGCCTCCCCTCATCAACGGGGCTGCTCCGACCAAGGCGGCTCCCGCCGCACGAAGGAGCACCGTCCCGGCCGCCAAGGACGGCGTCGAACCCCGAAGGAGTCCGCCCACGCCCATGAGGGACCGCAGCAGGGGTCGCGGCATGCTTGTGCGGGTGGTCGCGCCCCCTCTTAGGCGGTGGCGAGCCGGGCCCCTCCTAGCGAGCTTTCCCCTTCTCGGCGGCCGGTAACCTCTTCACTGACGCCATGGGTGTCGCGGCAAGGAAGAAGAAGAAGCAGGAGGAGTGGAGGAAGAGATGGGTGATGGGGGCTCCACCCCCTTCCCATTTATAGCCAGGAGGAGGCCAACCGCCGGGCTCCACAATCTAAGGTAATAATGACCTTTTTCTGCGTGCAACAGGGACTCGTCAAGTCGGGCAGTTGCCGAGGCAGTGTGGGGAAGCGGAGACGCCCGCGTCCTGTCAACCGCCACGCGTCAATCAAGGCCGCAGGCTATGAGGGCCCGTGGTGCTCCACACTTGACGCTTGGCTTCGCCGTGAAGCCACGCGCGAGCGCACCTTTGGCCCAGGGGCTACTATCGGCGTCCTGGGAACAGGGGTACCCAGACATGCCTGCCTGCGGCCCAGGGCATGGCTCCACCAGCGGCCTGGTATGGCCCATCTTCACCTACCAACACTCAATACCCTCGCAAGGGGCCAAGCCTCGCGATGCGGACAACACAAGACCTCCTCAGGGGCAGCCTCACTAGGCTAGCTCGCGAGGAGCGGAGAGATCAAGGCGAGGGGCACCTCGTGAGGTTCCCATGACGTGAGCCATGACGACCAAGGCCAGGAGGGCGCTAACGGGCGTAGAGTGCCAGTTTCCTCTTTGGTGCTAAAGAGGCAGGCGCAGGCGAGGAGTCCCAAGGCGTCAGGCAAAGGTATCCATATTGGTGCAACGAGACCAAGATCAGCAGGATGGCAAGATGGAGGTCATCACGGAGCCCATGACGGCATCACCACCAGAGTTTTGCCATGAGAATACTACCTTCTGTCAGGATAACTTGTACTAGTTGTCCCCCTTCAAACTGGCCGTCGTGGGATCCCTTCCCGCCTAATATTTGGGAAGAGGACCAGGGCATCTATAAATAGGACTAGCCACCACCATAGGAGGGGGACAGATCATTCAGATCATCCCCAACCACACAAGCTCATCGAGCTCAAGAACACCTCTCCTCAGGAGGCTGTTCTTCCCTTGTACTTGTTCATCCCCAGCCTACAAGGCAATCCACCACACCACACTAGAGTAGTGTAACATCCCAAAATTCTAAATTTTGGAATGTTATAAACAAATAGATAGATTTGATTGATTGTTTGATTGATTGCGTGAAATTGAGTGAAATTCGAATTCTTTTGAATGTTAAATGAGAGGGAATAAAAGGACTTTCCCAAACTTTCATATTTGCTTTCTGATCTCTATGAATTCAAATGCTTTTCAAACACTAAACCCCGGAGAGAAGATGACATGACTTCTTCCATTTATTTAAATGACAAGGGGTGTTGAAAATATTTGAATTTCATTTGAAAATATTCCAATTCTGAAACTTTATGCGACTCAATGATTTTCACGAGAGAAGATAAAATGACTTCTTCAAATTATATGAAATATGATTTGGGAGTTTTAAAGAATTAAATTCAAAGTTCTTTGAATTTATTTTATTTTCAATTTGGAATATTAGATCATCATGCATATCTTATTTTCTTGCTTTTTGGTCGATCCTAGAAATTTCACGCAGCTCAAGGACCTTCGGAGAGAGTTGGAGATTTCGTTATTTTCATATTTGAGAGTTTTCTCGAATTTGAAAAAAAAAGGATCATTTGATTTATTTATTTCCTCTTCAATAATTTTTCCGTTATCAAAAATATAAGAGAGGGAATAATATGACTTTTCCAAAATATAGGAAAAATGAAGATTTAATAAATAGATCAAATTTCGTTTTCCGGTGTTTGTTTGTTTTTCTTTGGATAGGGAAAAATGCGTGTTTTTGAAAATTTTATTTTAGTCCCGGAGAAAAGTTCATTTTGTTCGGCTCATTTTTAGGAGTCGGGGAAAATTTACTTTATTAGTTTTGGAGTCTGGTAGATTTTGTTTTTCTGTGTTTTTCCGAGCGCGGAACCGTTTAAAAAAAAACTCAGCGCCTTGGGCCAAAGGCCCAAGCCGCCGGCCGGCCAGCCAAGGCCAAGGCCATCGCCGCACCGCGCGCGTGCCCAGGCTCCAGGAGCCGCCGCCTTTGTCTTTTGGAAGTCCTAGTAGGACTTTTGTCCTACTTCCGTTTATTCCGTTTCTTTTTCTAGATCTTTCCTACTCCTATTCTAATTCCTTGCTCTCTACCCCAAGTAAACCCTCACCCCTCCCCAATATAAATACTCCCACACCCCCCTCTAAATCATCAAACCCAAAAGCCCCAAGCCTCCACCGCGCCTCTCACCCGCCGCCGCCCAAAGCCGCCGCCCGCGCCCTGCGTCACCGCCGCCGCCGCACCTTGCCGCGCCGCCGCCGCCCTGCGTCACCGCCGCCGCCACCACCCCACCCACGCCGCCGCCGCACCTTGTCCACGCCGCCGCCCTACGCCACGCCGCCGGAGCCCCTCGCCGGAGCCCCTCGCCAAGGTTGCCCCGCGTCTCTTTTCCTCGGATCGTTTTCTTCTAATCATTCCGATTCTTTTCTTCTCTTCCAATTCGTTTTCTAGATTGATTTTCCGGTTAACGACGTCCGTTTGTATAACCGTTCTTCTTTTTTTTCGTCGGATTTATTCCGCGATCGCGATCTCAGATCCGATCTTCGTTCTAGTTCTTCTTCTCGCTCGTTTATTGGAATCAGGTGATTCAAGCGCCTGGAGTTTCATCTCGAAACTGTCGTTCCGTCTAATCAACTTGAACAAGCTTTTGCTACAGTAAAATTTGACCTAGTTTCAACTTGCTAGAACCGAGTTGTTTTCTTCCGCCATTTGTTTTTCGTCGTTTGTTCGGTTCGTTCTTTCTTTGCAACCGGAGTTCTGAAGTTGAACTTTCTGGTTCGTTCTCTTGTTCGATTTTTCCCTGTGCATTAGATGAGTACTTATTGTGTGGTTACAATTGCTTGATTACGATAGATTGACCGGAGTGTGACGAGTAGATCTATCAAGAGTTTTGAGCGCGCATCATCTTCATCAACATTGCAGGCAAGTTCACACTTTGATCATACCTTTTCTACAACCCATGTTTTATTGCATTAGATCAATCCTCACACATTGCATGATTAGGATCTAATTAAACTGTGGGATGGGAAGTAGATGAGGTAGTACCTATTACCTGTATTACTATGAAACCTTTGGGAGTTACTTCTACGTTTGCTTATTATTATGCCATGCTATGCTAGTAGACGTGGATTGGGTGAGTGATATCCATGACAGATGTGAGTTGATAATTTTAATGGTTTATCTAAGGTGGCAACTTAAACACACATCTGGGTGGATTGAGGCACCTGATGTCTATCAGGACTTGCCTGTTTTTTTTTGGACCGCCACCCAGGCTCAAAGGGATCATAAGATCTTTCATGCTAGAAACCTCCGTGTGCAGCCACAAGCCATTATGGGCTCTGGCATAGTTGACTAAGTTGTGCGAACTCTTACGGGGTGGACTAGCAGATGTAGGGGTTGTAGGTGGTACGGTCTACCCCACATGTAAGGTGCTAGCGCTTCTGAAAGACTGTGTCTCGGTCATCCGTCTTCTCAAACACCATGTAGTGCGAGAAACCAAACGGAGGCGATCGAGTCTTGTGGGGAAACGTGCGCAAACCTCTGCAGAGTAACAAACTAATCATGATTAGCCGTGTCCCCGGTTATGGACAACTTGAGTATCTAGTACTTGAATATCATTGTGAATCTCAACATGTTACTTCTAATTAATGTTGTTGGGTTTTAATTATTTTTAATTGGGATTGAGAATGCTGTCAACCATTCTCAATGTTTCACAACCACCATGATAGTTAAATAAATTTATTCCTTTGCAGTAGGGAAAAATTGGCTTTATGCAAAAACCTTATAACCATAGAGCTTTTCCACCAGCCAAATATGCATGTAGTGATAGCCATTGTTCATCATTCTCTATGGTGTGAATTTTCCAGTACATTCAATGTACTGACCCGTTTCGGGCTGCAACGTCTTATGTTGCAGGTTTCTTACGATGAGTAAGTGATACGTTAGGGTTACGATTTCTACACTCAACTTTGCCGTTGGTGTTGATGGGAATCCACAACCTTGTTGCTTCCGCTATATTGGATTGAGGTAATAGTATTTACGTTACTTTATACATGTGATTTACCTCTATTATAAATCCTTCGAGTACTGTGTGTGTCAGCATACCGATCCAGGGATGACACGTAAGCACAGAGACTTGACCCTTTCGGGTCGGGTCGCTACAAGTAGGGTATTACACCGCAATGGTGGCCCAAACCAGTATAAACTCTTGTGTCCCTTGTTCCTCGGGTTCGGCGAGCTAGACTTTTAGATCGTTGCGAGAGTGAGAGCTAGGGGGAGAGAGATCTTCGTGCGCAACCCAGTGTTCGAACCTCAGGGGTTTGCCGGAACCCATAATCCGATAGAGTCTTTTTATCTTTGGACCTTTTGAAAGGCCCAACCATATCAAACCCCTAGACTGCAAACGACCAAGCAATTGGAATCATCCTCAATTCTTGAGCTGGCACATGAGCTCGTCGTGGAAACTTCTGACAGCCATCACATTTACTAACTAGATCCTCAGCATCAGCATGAGACGTCACCCAAAAAAATCCATGACGGAAAGCTTTGGCTACGAGAGACTTAGAACCGTCATGATGACCACAATCTCCTTCATGAATCTCTGGTAAAATCTCACATCCTTCTTCAGGAGAAACACAATGTTGAATCATCCCCGTGACACTTGATGCAACTCTCCATTGACAATAGTCATTGACATAGACCACTATGTTAGCTGTCTGTAGGATCGAAAGTATGTCTAGAGGGGGGGTGATTAGACTACTTGACCAAATAAAAAACTAGCCTTTTCCCAATTTTAGTTCTAGGCAGATTTTAGCAACTTAGCACAAGTCAAGCAATCAATCTACACATGCAATTCTAAGAGTATAGCAGCGAAAAGTAAAACAATTGCATATGAAGGTAAAGGGAGCAGTTTGGAGTGTGCAAACCCAATTGGAGACATGGAGATTTTTGGCGTGGTTCCAATAGGTGGTGCTATCGTACATCCAAGTTGATGGAGACTTCAACCCACGAAGGGTAATGGTTACGCGAGTCCATGGAGGGCTCCACCCACGAAGGGTCCACGAAGAAGCAACCTTGTCTATCCCACCATGGTCGTCGCCCACGAAGGACTTGCCTCACTAGGGTAGATCTTCACGAAGTAGGCGATTTCCTTGCCCCGTACAAACTCCTTGGTTCAACTCCACAATCTTGACGGAGGCTCCCAAGTGACACCTAACCAATCTAGGAGACACCACTCTCCAAAAGGTAATAGATGGTGTGTTGATGATGAACTCCTTGCTCTTGTGCTTCAAATGATAGTCTCCCCAACACTCAACTCTCTCTCACAGGATTTGGATTTGGTGGAAAGATGATTTGAGTGGAAAGCAACTTGGGGAAGGCTAGAGATCAAGATTTATGTGGTTGGAGTGGAATATCTTGACCTCAACACAAGTGTAGGTGGTTCTCTCTCAGAAAATGTATGTTGGAAGTGTAGGCATATTCTGATGGCTCTCTCCATGAATGAAGAGTGGGTGTAGGGGTATAAATAGCCTCCACACAAAATCTAACCGTTACACACAAATCACCAAACTCGGCGGGACCAAATCATGAAACTCGGTCAGACCGATTTAGTTCAAAATGTGAACATTAGGATTTTTGGTGGGACCGACATGTCAACTCGGTGGGACCGATTTTTTAGGGTTAGGGCATAACGTAATCTCGGTGAGACCGATTACACAAACTAGGTGAGACCTATTTTGGTAATGGACTAACAGAGAGTTGGTCAGGCAAACTCGGTGGGACCGATTTGCTCATCTTGGTTGGACCAAAACGTTATGAAAGGGAAACAAAGAGTTTGCATTGTAATCTCGGTGGGACCAATCGCTCATCTCGGTTTGACCAAAACATTATGAAAGGGAAACAAAGAGTTTGCATTGTAATCTCGGTGGGACCAATCGCTCATCTCGGTTTGACCAAAACGTTACGAAGGGAAACAAAGAGATTACAATCCCATCTCGGTGAGACCGAGATCCCTATCGGTGGACCGAAAAGACTAGGGTTTCTAGCAGTGGCTATGTCAACTGAACTTGATGGTGCCAGATAGAAAGTTTCAGTGGGGCCGAGTTTGAATTTTGGTTTGGGACATATATGGATGTGAGGAAGTAGTTGAGGGCTTTTGGAGCATATCACTAAGCACTTTGAGCAAGTAAGCCATTAGGCAACACCTCATCCCCTCTTAATAGTATTGCCTTTTCCTATGGACTCAATGTGATGTTGGATCACTTAAAATGAAAAGATGTAGAGTCCTGATCTTTGAGCTTGAGCTAATTCTTTGTCCTTAGAATTTTGAGGGATCCACTTTTCTCATCCATGCCATGCCAATCACCGAGCTTTCCGGAAATGTTTATCTTTAAGTAGCATTAGCTCAGTGAGTTATATGTTGTTAGGAATTACCAAAACCACCCAGGGATAGTTGCACTTTCAATCTCCCCCTTTTTTGGTAATTGATGACAACATATAGATCAAAGCTTCGACAAATGATAAAAAGATTGAAAAACATCGTCGCTTTGAGAAGTATGTGATAAGCAAGAGCTCCCCCTAAATTTGTGCATTATTTAAAATTTGCTTTTGAATGCAAATGCACAATCGATTAGGATCATGGGTTACTCTTCCATGTCACATACATCTTGGTGGAGCGCTCAAAATGATAGAAATTAAAAGCATGCACTCATCACCAATCAAGTGAATGATCATATATGGAATATAAAGGATAGCATCATTCAACCAAACATTAATGTAGCATATGATCAACCGCATGATTATATAAGTATCTCACAAGGACATAAAGTATCTCACACAAGCACTTAATAAAGAAGTTCAACCAAAATAGCAAGAGAGATAAAAAGATCAACACACTCTCTCGAAGCCTATGATCTATACATTTTTCTCCCCCTTTGGCAACAAGTTACCAAAAAGTTCAAAAATGCATAGTGCTAAACGACTCTCAGGTTGATCTTCGGGAGGTGGTGTAGAGAGAACTCCAAGGATGAAGGCTTCAGATGAAGTAGTTGGAGCTGATGGAGTGGCTGCTGGAGGTGGCACTGGAGCTGTGGCTGCTGGAGCTGATGTTGTAGCTCTAGTACCCGTGACTGGCACTGCAGCAGACCTCTGGCTTCGGGGCACTCTAGCAAAAGCATCTATAGTTGGCTTGCCCTTCTTCTCCTCTGCTTCCTCCTGAAGTTGCTCAACTGCAGTCTGAATCTCAGTCACTTTGACATCAAGATCATAGAATTTCTGCTCAACGATCCTCTCCAAGCTCTCATGGTTTTGAGTCAGGGTTGCCAAGCCCTTCTCAATCCTCAATGTAGCTTGAATCAGATATCCAAGCTGATCTTGCTTTCTCTTCAGGAAAACCTGAGATGCCTCTTCAGCAATTGGCATCCTTGCAACTTTCTCTGCCCTTGCCTTCTCTCTCTTCTCATGTGCTTGCACAGATGATGGATCTTCCTCAGTCATTACAACAATATTGTCTTCAAAATCAGGGTAGATGGGCAGGTGCTCCTTATCCAAAAGATACTTGCCTGTGCCCATCTTTGAGTTGGTAAGCTCCTGAATTTGTGGGGCATACCCACAACTCCTCTTCTGATCAGCTGCTGTCCTTTTGATTGTCTTCACAATCAGACTCATGACTTTGAATTTTTGAGGCACATCAAACAAATGTAGCAAGTTGATGGCATGTCCTCTGATCATCTTGTGATCACCTGACTTGGGTAGCAATGTGTGTCAGAGGATCCAATTTATAGTAGGCAGACCAGACAACAAGTAGTGGACAGATCCAAACTTGTGAGTATCCAAAGCAGCATCTGGGATCTCTTTGTACATGTTGTCCATTGTGTTGTGGTCTTTCTTCTTCTCAGCATATACATGCAAGTCATCTTCATGCTCTGTAGGGGCATTGATCAACTGAGCCCATTCATCAACAGAAGATTGGTACCTGGTACCCTCAGACATCCAAACGATCTTCCCATTTGGATAGAAATGAGCAGTGGAGTAGAACTGCATGATCAACTCATCATTCCACTTGGTGAGATTCTGGGCCACAAAGGTATCAACTCCACATGCCTTGAAGCTGTCATATATACCTGGATAGTGATCTTCATTCTCTTGAATGTATTCCCAGTCAACCCATTTCATGTCACACACAATGGGCTTCTTGTCAAGCAACACTATCTCATAAAAATCTTGCTTTTGCTTGGTGTCAAACATGTAGTCCACAGCAGTCCTCCTCCTGACAGCATATGGATCAGACTGTCTCCATAACCTCAGTCCTGCATCCTTCCTGATTTTCATGTTTTCTGCCACATGGTGAGCATCATTATGGTCAGGGATCTTGGGCTTCAGCTTCCTCAACACAACTGAGTCATCTTCTTCTTCTTCAGCAGCTTCAAGCACTGGGGCCTTGTTTTTCTCCTCAGCGGGAATGTTTCTAGTGCTTCTCTTGGCTTTAGGCTTCTGAGCTAGAGCATTATTCTTGGGAGCAGCTTTGGGCTTAGATGGAGCATCCCCTGATCTGATTGCATCTCCCATGAGCTTTTGTGCTTTGGGTGCTAGTGCAGGATCCTCTTCCTCTTCATCTAAGCCTCTCATTATTGATGATCTGCCAAGCACTCTAGCAGTGGTCTTCTTTACCCTTTCCTTCCCTTCTCCAACTGCCTCTTTAGATGGCTTGGCAGTTTCAGTAGTGGATGCTCTGGCCTTAGACATGGGGACTCTCTTTGCTGGTGCCTTCTTATGCATCCCAGGCTTGACTGTAGCAGCTGAGCCATACTCCTTTTTCAGCACCTTTTTCTTTGAAGTGGCCTCATCCTCAACAACCACATAATCTTCATCCTCTAAATCAGAAGTTCTCTTCTTCCTCGTCCTGGTAGCTGCCTTTGGCAAGTTACTTGGTGTGCTCCTGCTGCCATCATCAGAAGATCTGGAGGGACTAGTGCCCTCACTCATCTGGACCTGTTCTTCAGATTTGTTCTGGTTATCACTTTGGTCAGACATCATGCGGGCAAACTGTCAGCAGACCCTGTGAATGGATTATAGATGAGGTAGAGAAGATGAGTATCACAAAGTACAAGAGTTTTGCAAAAAAATTGAGTCAAAAAGTTTAGTTTTAGTTCTCTACAGAAGTGATCTCGGAGCTACCGAATTGACAAACTCGGTGATACTGAAGCAACACTTGGAACCTAAACTAGTGAACTCGGTAGGGCCGAGTCACAGTACGGTGGCACCGAGATTGCTAGGGTTTCATAGAGTCCTGAACTTGGTCACACCGATTCGCGTGTTTCGGTCAGACCGATGAGCGCATGTGCAATGGCCAAGGCCGAATCGGTGAGACTGATTTCTACAGTTCGGTCGGTCCGAGATGAGTTCTGCGGAGAGCTAACCCTAATTTTTTTTGAATCAATCTAGACCTAAGGAAGTTTTAGCTGGATGGATGAATCTCAATCGTGGCAAGAAACATGTCATTGTCCTTGTGCTAGGAATCGGAGTGAAAAAGACAGCACAAGAGATCGAACACTTACCCTAATGCGGTGAGTGTTCGCTACGGTGGCAACGGCGGAGCAGATTGCCGTTGACGGCGGCAGAGACCAGCGGCGGGAGGTCGCTGGCGGCGAGAAGACGATCCGGAGACCCGAAGTGGCAGAGTAGGTTATGCGCGGGCGAAGGGTTTTGGAAAAATTTCCAAAATTTGGCCCGTCGGTATATATAACCTGACCTGTCGGTGTGACCGAGTGGAACAACTCGATGGCACCGAGATGAAAAACTATAGGCAATTACTGCAACCCGGTGCGACCGAACAGTTCTAATCGGTTGCTCCGATATTGAAAACCTAGATCAACTAAGTGATCTTAGTAGGACCGAAAAGGATGAATCGATCAGACCGAAATGCACAAAGAGGTTTTGGAAGTTTTAAGTCTATGACGAATCGGGAACTCCGAGTGCTCCTCACACAAAGTGGTTCGAATCTGACTTGATAAAACTTTGTGATGTAGCATGAATAGAGTTTGAGACGAGAAAAGCATAGATAGCTAGAGGGAGTTCTTAGGCATTCTTGTCCATCCATTTGGCAAAAGATAAAAAACCAAACAATCAAAGCAACAAATGGATGTCCTCGAAGGAGAAAAATATGCATTCAACATGCTCACACAATTAAAATGGCAAATGAAATATGTGATGAAGCATGCACAGACACTCTAACATCTATCAAGCAATTGGCGATGACTAGGTCATCTATATATGAGTATATTGACTTAGGAGTCAAATGAGAACATTTGATCATAGGTCATACTCATCGTTTAAGCACAAGTGGGGTTACCAACTTTTACATAGAGCATTGTTGTACTCACACCATTAGAGTTGCTTTAACTCAATTTATTAGATCAAAGCTCCCCCTAGATGTGATATCCCCCCAAGAGGGATCAACTAACCTTGGGTTTTTTCAATGATGACTTCATCTAGGTAATGAAGATGTGGATGTTCAATGTTGATGTAGATCATTCGGAGCATTCCATTGGAGTGAGTTGCACTTTCAATACCTACATGGGTTAGTCCCAGAAGGAACAAACAAGGATATCCATAGACATAGAGTGATGTGTACACAAGATGATGTCCATGGAAGCATTAGGTTACCTTGTCCCTTATCTTACCAACAAGAGGGTTTACGACTCCTTGAACTAGTGCAAGATACGAAAGTTGTTTGCACTTGTCCTTGCCAAAATGATATGAGTGAAGTATGTTGGCGGAGTCACCCTCAAGAACTCTCTAGTTCTTCTTCTTCGGGATCCACACCATCTTGATGGGAATCCTTGGGGTTGTAGTCGTATTTGAAGTAGAACTTGATGTAGTCTTGGGAATCCATTTGACCAAGGCCTTAGGAGCTTCTTCAAATGCATAAATCTCCTCTTGAAGCTTGTCCTTGCCTTTTAGGTTGTGGTCTTGTGGTGGAAGATCATCTTGAGATTGTGTTCCTTTGAAAGAAGTAGGATCATACTTCTCTTGTTTAGGAACAAACTTCGTCTTGGGGTATTGATCTTCTTCCCACTCAACTTCATTGGTATTGAACTTTCGTTCAAAACCAACACCTTGATTCTTCCGGTGTCTTCCTTGCTTGCGTACAATTTCCTCAAATTGCTTACTTCCGGCAAGGCTCTTGTAAACACCTTTCTCTATAATTCCCTTCAATAAGCTATTTTCTTGCTCAAGTGTAACTTGGCTAAGAGAATCATTAGTGGAATCAATAGAGCTACTAGAAGCAACAACATTGGATTTAGCACGATTGTTGTTACTACTAGATGAAGAATCTTTCTTGTTCTTGTTGCTAGATTTAACTTGTGGCATGTAAGTAGACAAGAGTAAACGCTTGGCAATGTAAGAAGAACTTTTCTTGCGAAGATCATCATTGATTGCCTTTAAAAACTCATGTTCTTGCTAGAGGTTGAGCTTTTCAAAGCGTATCTTATCATGAGTCTTTAAAAGTTCTCGATGATCTTCCAAGGTAGTTTCATGAGCTAACTTAAGAGTGTTTAGTTCTTTAGTTAGGCGCTCAATCTCCTTCTTATCATCATCATTCGTTTTATCTTGATTATCATGATTAATAGCAAGCTCATCATAGTTTTCATAACTAGAGTTGTCAACAAGTAAATCATCATCTCCTAGCAAATCATCTTCATCACTATTGAAATCAACATACTCGGGGTGTGTTACCTTTGGACCTTTAGCCATGAAGCATCTCCCAATTCCTTCATTTGGTGAGTCAAATATGTCGAAGGAGTTGGTTGTCACAAGTGCTAGTCCGGCAACACCTTCATCTTGAGTATATTCGGAGTGAGAGTGATAACTTTTTTCAGAGTGATTGTCGGAGTCGGAACCGGATACCCATTCACCAACATGAGCTTGATGTCTTCTTTTTGTGTAGCTCCTTGATGACTTGTCCTTCCTTTCCGAGTCCTTGCTTCCTTGAGAGGGTCTTCATTCATAACGATCATCTCTACTCCTTCTCTCTCTTGATGGTGATTCTTGTCTTCTACTCCTTATTTTTGGAGAATCTTCTCTTCTTTTGTAGGGGGGCATACATTCATTGGAGTAGTGTCCAGGTCTTCCACAATTGTAGCAATTACGCTCACGACTAGAAGATCTTTTGTCATTGTAGGACCTTGACTTGGAACTTCTTTCCTTGCTTCTACTCTTGTAGAACTTGTTGAAGTTCTTCACCATTAGACTCAATTCTTCATTGAAGGTTTGCTTCTCACTTGATGATGTGGGAGCATCACACAAGGCTTTGTAAGCACCACTTGATTTGTTGTGAAGCTCTTCCTTATCCTTGAGTGACATCTCATGAGCAACAATTCTTCCAATAACTTCCGTTGGCTTGAGATCTTTGTAATTGGGCATCATTTGGATTCTTCCAATAACTTCCATTGGCTTGAGATCTTTGTAATTGGGCATCATTTGGATCAATGTGCACACGGTATCATATTTTCCATCCAAGGCTCTTAGGATCTTATGGATGATGAATCTAACGGTCATCTATTCACTTCCTAAGCCAGCAATCTCATTTGTGATGAGAGCAAGCCTAGAGTACATTTCAGCGACGCCTTCACCATCCTTCATTTTGAACTTGTCAAGCTGACTTTGAAGCACGTCCAATTTGGATTCCTTGAGAGATTTGGTACCTTCGTGCATATCAATCAAAGTATCCCAAATTTCCTTTTCATTCTCAAGACGGCTGATTTTCTTGAATTCTTCGAGGCATAATCCGTTGAAGAGAATATCACAAGCTTGAGCATTGTATTGTAGCATCTTCAACTCTTCCGCGGTAGCTTCACGGTTTGGTTCTCTCCCATCGAAGAATTCACCTTGCAAGCCAATACACATAATAGCCCAAACGGCGGGGCTATGTCCAAGAATATGCATTTTCATCTTATGCTTCCAACTAGCAAAATTTGTACCATCAAAGTAAGGACCTCTACGGTGGTAATTTCCCTCGCTAGACGCCATACTCTCCTATGTTGTGAAACCAAGGCTATGACCACCAAAAGCTATGGAAATCAAAGAAAATGGAGACCAAAGCTCTGATACCACTTATAGGATCGAAAGTATGTCTAGAGGGGGGGTGATTAGACTACTTGACCAAATAAAAATCTAGCCTTTTCCCAATTTTAGTTCTAGGCAGATTTTAGCAACTTAGCACAAGTCAAGCAATCAACCTACACATGCAATTCTAAGAGTGTAGCAGCGGAAAGTAAAACAATTGCATATGAAGGTAAAGGGAGGAGTTTGGAGTGTGCAAACGCAATTGGAGACATGGAGATTTTTGGCGTGGTTCCGATAGGTGGTGCTATCGTACATCCACGTTGATGGATACTTCAACCCACGAAGGGTAACGGTTGCGCGAGTCCATGGAGGGCTCCACCCATGAAGGGTCCACGAAGAAGCAACCTTGTCTATCCCACCATGTCCGTCGCCCACGAAGGACTTGCCTCACTAGGGTAGATCTTCACGAAGTAGACGATCTCCTTTCCCGTACAAACTCCTTGGTTCAACTCCACAATCTTGACGGAGGCTCCCAAGTGACACCTAACCAATCTAGGAGACACCACTCTCCAAAAGGTAATAGATGGTGTGTTGATGATGAACTCCTTGCTCTTGTGCTTCAAATGATAGTCTCCCCAACACTCAACTCTCTCTCACAGGATTTGGATTTGGTGGAAATATGATTTGAGTGGAAAGCAACTTGGGGAAGGCTAGAGATCAAGATTTATGTGGTTGGAGTGGAATATCTTGACCTCAACACAAGTGTAGGTGGTTCTCTCTCAAAAAATGTATGTTGGAAGTGTAGGCATATTCTAATGGCTCTCTCCATGAATGAAGAGTGGGTGGAGGGGTATAAATAGCCTCCACACAAAATCTAACCATTACACACAAATCGCCAAACTCGGTCAGGCCGATTTAGTTCAAAATGTGAACGTTAGGATTTTCGGTGGGACCGACATGTCAACTCAGTGGGACCAATTTTGTTAGGGTTAGGGCATAACGTAATCTCGGTGAGACCGATTACACAAACTCGGTGAGACCGATTTTGGTAATGGACTAACAGAGAGTTGGTCAGGCAAACTCGGTGGGACCGATTTGCTCATCTCGGTTGGACCGAAACATTACGAAAGGGAAACAGAGAGTTTGCATTGTAATGTCGGTGGGACTGATCGCTCATCTCAGTTTGACCAAAATGTTACGAAGGGAAATAGAGAGATTACAATCCCATCTCGGTGAGACCGAGATCTCTATCGGTGAGACCTAAAAGACTAGGGTTTCTGGCGGTGGCTATGTTAACTGAACTCGGTGGCGCGGGATAGAAAGTTTCGGTGGGGCCGAGTTTGACTTTTGGTTTGGGACATATGTGGATGTGAGAAAGTAGTTGAGGGATTTTGGAGCATATCACTAAGCACTTTGAGCAAGTAAGCCATTAGGCAACACCTCATGCCCTCTTAATAGTATTGGCTTTTCCTATGGACTCAATGTGATCTTGGATCACCTAAAATGAAAAGATGTAGAGTCCTGAGCTTTGAGCTTGAGCCAATTCTTTGTCCTTAGAATTTTGAGGGATCCACTTTTCTCATCCATGCCATGCCAATCACTGAGCTTTCCTAAAATGTTTATCTTTAAGTAGCATTAGCTCAATGAGTTATATGTTGTTAGGAATTACCAAAACCACCTAGGGATAGTTGCACTTTCACTGTCTGGCCAAAGTTTCATCCTCAGGTAACTCACCCCGGGTAATATAAGCCAAATATGGAACTGTCCAGTCAGGGATAGCATGAAGAGCTGCCACCAATTGTGCTTCCGGGTCAGGAATAGCGAGATCCTCTCAGTAGGCAATTTGACAGAAGAGTTATGCAGAATATCGAGGAAAGTATTAGGTGGCACCAGCTTACGCTGAGACCCTAGCCGACTTAAAGAATCAGCCCCCTCATTTTTCCTGCGAACAACATGTTCAACCTGATAACCCTTGAAATGCCCAGCAATAGCATCAACTCGTCGATAAGCCGCCATGAGTGGATCCATAGAATCCCAAGTGCCAGAAACTTGCTGAGCTACCAGATCTGAGTCGCTGAAGCACCTCACTCGGCTTAAGTTAATCTCCTTAGCCATCCGAAGACTGTGGAGCAAGGCCTCATACTCAGCTGCATTGTTAGTACAAGGGAACAACAACCTGAGGACATAAAAAAATTTATCACCTCGTGGGGAAGTCAAGACAACTCCAGCCCCCGAGCCTTCTAACTGTCTGGATCCATCAAAGTGAATAGTCCAATATGTGTTATCCGGCTTTTCCTCAGGCATCTGCAACTCTGTCCAATCATTGATAAAATCCACAAGTGCTTGTGACTTGATAGTCGTGCGAGGCACATACTTCAAACCATGGGGTCCAAGCTCAATGGCCCACTTGGCTACCCGACCTATGGCTTCTCTATTTTGAATGATATCCCCTAAAGGGGCAGAATTCACCACAGTGATGGGATGACCTAGAAAATATTGCTTGATCTTTCGACTAGCCATGAATACCCCATATACGAGCTTCTGCCAATGCGGATACCTCTACTTGGACTCAATAAGTACCTCACTGATGTAGTAAACCGGCCGTTGAACCGGATACTCCTTGCCTGGCTCCTTCCTTTCCACCACAATGGCTACACTGACAGCTCGGCTATTGGCAGCCACATATAACATCAAAGGCTCTTTATCAATGGGAGCAGCAAGAACGGGCGGCTCAGCCAACTGTTTCTTCAAGTCCTCAAACACTTGATTAGCAGCATCACCCCAAACAAAGTGATATGTCTTCTTCATCATCTGGTAAAGAGGGATAGCCTTCTCACCCAATCGGCTTACGAACTGGCTTAAGGCCGCAATACAACCCATCAAACGCTGGACATCATTGATACACGCCGGTTTAGCCAGAGAAGTGATAGCCTTTATCTTCTCCGGGTTAGCTTCTATACCTCGTTCCGAAACCTGAAAACCCAAAAGCTTGCCTGCTGGCACACCAAAAACACATTTGGACGGGTTAAGCATCATGTTATATACCCGGAGATTGTCAAACGTCTCCCTTAAATCATCACTCAGGGTCTCCTTTTTCCTGGACTTCACCACAATGTCATCCACATAAGCATGAACATTACGCCCGACCTGATTATGAAGGCAATTTTGCACACACCGCTGGTAAGTCGCGTGGGTACTCTTGAGCCCAAAAGGCATAGACACATAACAGAAAGCTCCAAAAGGAGTGATGAAAGATGTCTTCTCCTGACCTTAACTGCCATCTTGATCTGATGATAACCAGAATAAGCATCCAGAAAACTCAAACGCTCACAACCCGCCGTAGCATCAATAATCTGATCAATACGGGGGAGAGCAAAAGGATCAACTAGACAAGCCTTGTTTAAATCTGTGTAATCCACACACATACGCGAAGTGCCATTGTTCTTAAGTACTAACACCGGGTTAGCCAACCACTCAGGATGAAAAACTTCAACAATGAACCCAGCCAGCAAGAGCCGGGCCACTTCTTCACCGATGGCCTTATGCCTCTCTTCATTAAAACGACGAAGGAATTGCTTGAATGGCTTAAACTTTGGATCAATATTAAGAGTGCGCTCAGCGAGTTCCCTCGGTACACTTGTAATATCAGAAGGTATCCATGCAAAGATGTCCCGGTTCTCATGGATGAACTCGATGAGCGCGCTTTCCTATTTCGGATCCAGATTAGCACTAATGTTGAACTGCTTGGATGAATCGCCAGGAACGAAATCGACTAGCTTAGTGTCATCTGTCGACTTAAACTTCAAGACCGTATCATGCTCCATAGTTGGCTTTTCCAAAGATGTCATATGTGCCGGGTCAACATTGTCTTTAAAAAACTTCAATTCCTCTGTTGCGTAGACAGACTCAGCATAAGCAGCGTCACCTTCTTCACACTCCAAGGCTATCTTCCGGCATCCATGCACCATGATGGTCCCCTTGTAACCCGACATCTTGAGCTGCAGATAAACATAACAAGGTCGTGCCATGAACTTGGCATAAGCCGGCCGTCCAAACAGAGCGTGATATGGGATTTGAATCTTGACTACTTCAAAGGTTAGCGTCTCGGCCCTGGAGTCATGTTCATCCCCAAAAGCTACTTCCAAAGCAATTTTGCCTACAGGATACGCCGACTTACCAGGCACCACTCCATGGAAAATAGTATTGGACGGCTTAAGATTTTTATCAGTCAACCCCATACGACGGGAAGTATCATAGTAGAGGATATTAATGCTGCTACCTCCATCCATGAGTACTTTAGTGAATGTGTATCCTCCCACCTGAGGCGCCACCACCAAATCCAAGTGACCCAGATTATCAACCCGTGGCGGGTGATCTTCATGACTCCACACAATGGGCTGTTCAGACCATCGCAAGTAACGGGGAACCGCCGGCTCAACGGCGTTCATAGCCCTTTTACGGAGCTTTTGATCCCGCTTGCATGAACTTGTGGTGAAGACGTGGTACTGCCCACTATTCAGTTGCTTCAGATTACTTTGATAATCAGATTGCTTCTGCTGAGTCCCTTGACCAGATTGTTGATGAAAATCACCTTGATTGCCTTGATTCCCCTGGCCCTGAAAACCGGAATTAGAACCGCCACCACCGTAACCCGGACCATGAGAGCTGGAACCTAAGCTGCCACCCGCCCCATGATTATCCTGGAAAAGATGGGAATTCCTGAGTTCTTTCATGATGTAGCAATCCTTCCATAGATGAGAGGATTGCTTATCACACGATCCATGCTTCAGACACGGCTGATTCAACAATGCTTCGAGGTTGATTTTTGACCCTTCAGCCTGAGTTCTCCTTCCCTTGCGCCGCTGGTTATAATTCCGTGCGCCAGTGTTAGCCAAGAAGTCCAAATTCCCATCAGCTCTGTGCTTATCATTGCCACCCTGCTGCCCTTTCACACCGCTACTCTTCTTTGCCCCCGGATTTTCCACATTAGACTCGGGGTCCTTGGTACTATCAGAGTCGGCATATTTGACAAGAGCCGACATGAGCTCCCCCATATCATTATAGTGGCTCTTAAGCCGCCCAAGCTTCTATTTAAGGGGCATAAAACGACAATTCTTCTCTAACATTAAAACTACTGAGCCGGTGTTGATGTGATCCGATGAGTGCGGGATAGCCAAGACCCGGCGCACCCAATGGGTTGTTGACTCGCCCTCTTCTTGGACACAGGCATCCAAATCCACAATTGACATAGGCTGCTTGCACATATCTTTAAAATTCTGGATAAACCGGGCTTTTAACTCGGCCCATGACCCAATGGAGTTAGCTGGCAGCCCTTTCAACCAAGTACGGGTCGTTCCTTCCAACATCATGGTGAAGTACTTACCACATGTGGCATCGACAATGTCCAACATCTCCATCGCCATCTCATAACTCTCAACCCACGCTTCAAGGGGTAAGTCAACTGTGTAGTTGGGCACCTTACGAGGACCCTCGAAATTCTTGGGCAAACGTACATTACGTACAGCTGGCACTAAACATGGCACTCCCAACACTACAAAAAAGACACATCCGTGACATTTTGGGCCGAACAAATTTTTTCCTGTCATACTTATGACACTTCTATGATGATAATTGTGACAAAACCCGGTATCATCATAGATGTGGTGCGGTCCTACTTCTATGACAAAAAATCATGACAGAAAAATGGGATTTTCATCCCGGGCAGGCCAGAGACGCAGCTGCATGACATTCTTTGGGCCATCCATGATGGAAAAAACCGTGGTAGAAGCGAGGGCAAGGAAAATATTGGGGAGTTCCCGGTTACGGTGGGCGGTCGGGAGCCAAGTGATGCGTGTTTCTCTTGTATGTACGCGCGTGTGTGTGAGGCGTTGCGCTCTAACTGAACCCGAGCGAGGCGGTGGGCTCTAACTGAACCCGAGCAATTGCACTGTAGGCTACGCGTTACTGAACCCGAGCGATCGATCGATCCCTTACTGTTAACTGAACCTGAGTGATTCCTTCGCTATTGCTGCTAACTGAAGCGGATCGATGCTGCCTCTGGATGAACAGTGAGCATTGTTGGGGGGGGGGTCTGGATGAATAGTTCCCGGTGGGGGGTTGGATGAACATGACCCCATGGTAGTAGATGCTACCTCTTGAGCACTGTGTTGGTTTTCCCTTGAAGAGGAAAGGGTGATGCAGCAAAGTAGCGTAAGTATTTCCCTCGGTTTTTGAGAAGCAAGGTATCAATCCAGTAGGAGGCCGCACGCAAGTCCCTCGTACCTACACAAACAAATAAGAACCTCGCAACCAACGCAATAAAGGGGTTGTCAATCCCTTCACGGTCACTTACGAGAGTGAGATCTGATAGAGATGATAAGATAATATTTTTGGTATTTCTATGAAAAAGATTAAAAGTAAAGATTGCAAAATAAAAGGTAATAGAAATAGCTTGTTTACGGAAGATTAATATAATGGAGATTAGACCCGGGGGCCATAGGTTTCACTAGTAGCTTCTCTCAAGATAGCATAAGTATTACGGTGGGTGAACAAATTACTGTCGAGCAATTGATAGAAAAGGGAATAATTATGAGAATATCTAGGCATGATCATGTATATAGGTATCACGCCCGTGACAAGTAGGCCGACTCCTGCCTGCATCTACAACTATTACTCCACACATCGACCGCTATCCAGCATGCATCTAGAGTATTAAGTTCATAAGAACAGAGTAATGCATTAGGTAAGATGACATGATGTAGAGGGATAAACTCAAGCAATATGATATAAACCCCATCTTTTTATCTTCGATGGCAATAATACAATACGTGTCGTTTCCCTTTCTGTCAGTGGGATCGAGCACCGCAAGATTGAACCCAAAGCTAAGAACTTCTCCCATTGCAAGAAAGATCAATCTAGTAGGCCAAACCAAACTGATAACTCGAAGAGACTTGCAAAGATAACCAATCATACATAAAAGATTCCAGAGAAGAATCAAATATTCTTCATAGATTGACTTGATCATAAACCCATAATTCATCGGATCTTGACAAACACACCGCAAAAAGAGTTACATCGAATAGATCTCCAAGAAGATCAAGGAGAACTTTGTATTGAGATCCAAAGAGAGAGAAGAAGCCATCTAGCTAATAACTATGGACCCGAAGGTCTGAAGTAAACTACTCACACATCATCGGAGGGGCCATGGAGTTGATGTAGAGGCCCTCCGTGATCGATGCCCCCTCTGGTGGAGCTTCAGAAAAGGCCCCAAGATGGGATCTCTTGTGTACAGAAGGTTGCGGCGGTGGAAATAGGGTTTCGTGGTGCTCCTGGATGTTTTCAGGGTATATGAGTATATATAGGTGGAAGAAGTACGTCGGTTGATCCACGAGGGGCCCATGTAACGCCCCGAGACCGTTGTGCCAAGTGTCTTCCAGTTATTTGATGTTGTTGCCTTGTCATTGCCTGCGTGTCATGCATTTCATATCATGTCATCATGTGCATTTCATTTGCATACATGCTCGTCTCATGCATTTCATATCATGTCATCATGTGCATTTCATTTGCATACATGCTCGTCTCATGCATCCGAGCATTTTCCCCCGTTGTCCGTTTTGCAATCCGGCGCTCCTATGTCATCCGGTGTCCCTTTCTACCTCTTTTCATGTGCGGTTGTTAAATGTTCTCAGATTGGACCTAGACTTGCCAAGAGGCCTTTGTTACTACCGGTAGACCGCCTGTCAAGTTTCGTGCCATTTGGACTTCGTTTGATACTCCAACGGTTAACCGAGGGACCGTGAAGGCCTTGTGTGTGTTGCAGCCCAACACCCCTCCAAAGTGGCCCAAAAGCCACCTAAACCTCCTCCATCATCTAGGCCGTTCGATCACGATCGCGTGGCCGCAAACTGCAGCTCATTTGGACTCTCCTAGCTCCCTCTACCTCTATATAACCCCCCCCCCATTCCAAATCCTGGGTCTCCTCCCCTGAAACCCTAAAAATCCGCGCTCCACCGACCGGACATGTCTGTTTCCGGCCGGACGAAGCCGCTGCCGCCGCCCGCGCCAACCAGCGCCTGACACGTGGCACTGCCGGCCTCCTCCGCCGCCAGGCCCCACGACGGCCCTCTCCGCCGCCCGAACCGGCCCGCGCCTCCACCGCGCCCCGCGCCTCCCTCCTCCTTCCTCGCCCGAGCCGGTGACCTCCGGCCGCCGCACCACCGCCACCGGCGAGCTCCGCCGAGCCCATCCGCCGCCCATCGCTGCCCGCTGGTCAACACCGACGACCCCGCCGGCGCGGCTCCGCGCGCCGCCCGTGCCATCGTCTCTGGCGTCGTCCGCACCCACCGGCGCCGCCCTTCGCCACCTCGCCGTCCGATCAGCCAACTCCTTCTCCGGCGAGCCCGCGCCGCCGACCTTGGTTCGCGCACCGGCTGCTATAGTGCCCCGGATCCAGATCTGGATCGGATCCGGTTGACCTCTTTTGCCCTAACCCTAATGTTTTATGCATTTTTCATCATGGTATAACTCTGCATCCGTGGCTCCGATTCATGTGTTTAGCATATCGAAATGTTCGTTTCGACGAGTACTTCATTTCATCTCATTGCATCATGTTCATTTGAGCTCATCTTGATGCCCGAAATGTTGTTGGAAGAGGGCTATGTGATGTTAGTTTCAGATCCATATCAGCATATGCACTTTTGTCATTTTTGCCATGATTAATGTGTGCATGCTATGATCTTGAGCCCTACTTGTGTTTTGAAGTATGCCATGCCATCTTTACAGGGGTGTATGCCATGTATTTTTGTGATCTATGTGGTGACTAGCACAAGCATGCAAAGTAGCCTACTTAATGTTGCTAATTTCAGGGACTTAGAAATATTCCAAGTCATTGCCCTGTCTATATTTGTATGTCATGTGTTCATGTTGCTACCGAATGATCCGTGCCTCTTTTGAGCATGACCAGTAAGGATGTTTTGTAGATATTGTGGTGCTCTATCCATACATGTCTTTGTTTGAAATTATGGAGCACCCTAACTTGACTCAATCGAGCTCTACTTTTGCTATAAAATGTTCCTGGCAGATTGTTAACATGTTTAGCAATTTTGCCGAGGATGTTGTAGTTGATCCATGGATGCTATGTTGTTGTTCTTGCCATGTTTAGCTTCCATGCCATGTCTACTTGCTGGTTGTATGCTTAGTTTGTCACGCAATTCCTTGTAGTGAGTGCATCGAGCTCGTAAACATGCCTACTTGTTATCTGTTTTGCCATGTTCCAGTTTTTCACTAAGTCTGAATCTGTTAACGATAATTGCTATGTTCACATGGTTGCCATTGTATTTTCTGATCCCTTTTGGCTTATGGTCAGTAAGGGACTTTTGTTGTATGCTTTGAGTAGCTTCATGCCATGCCTTGCTTTGCCATGATAGGTTCCTGTAGCATGTGGTTACCTTGCTCTAAACATTGCTTCCTGATGTTAAATTCCTGACTTGCTGTTAATTTCTCTAAGTCTGAAACCTGTTATCTTTTGCACTTTTGCCATGCTTGTTTGAACCTGTTATTGAGTGAATTAGCCATAGCTCAGTGTTCATCTTTTGCCAAGCATCTTGAGTGGATCCCTGCCATGTATTTTGTTGTCATGCTGGAGTGCTGTAGCATGTTTTTTATGATGCATTTAGGTGGTCTCGTGCTGTTCATCGCAGATCGGTGCCATATTTGTTTTGCTTGCCATTTGCAAACTGTGCATCCGATTCTGGTGATCTTTATATCGATTTCGACCGAAATCAACTCTTTCAAGTGGAACTCTTGGTTTTCCAATTTGAGGCCAGGTTCAATAATTCCTTTCCAATTCATGCATATGCATCGCATATCGCATCCCGCATATCATGACATTTTTTGCATCATGTTGTTTGTGCATTGCACGTGGTTGATTGTGTCTCCCTTTGCTTGCTGTTCTTGCTTGGGTAGAGCCGGGAGACGAGTACGTGATTGAGGAGCCATTGAGTACGTTTACGAGGATCAAGCTTTTCGTCTTCTCGGAGAACTTTGCAGGCAAGATGACCATACCCTCGAAATCACTTCTATCTTTGCTTGCTAGATGCTCGCTCTTTTGCTATGCCTATGCTGCGATACCTACCACTTGCTTATCATGCCTCCCATATTGCCATGTCAAGCCTCTAACCCACCTTGTCCTAGCAAACCGTTGTTTGGCTACGTTACCGCTTTGCTCAGCCCCTCTCATAGCGTTGCTAGTTGTAGGTGAAGTTTGGAGTTTGTTCCTTGTTGGAACATGGTTATTGTTGGGTTATCACAATATCTCTTATTTAATTTTAATGCACCTATATAATTGGTAAAGGGTGGAAGGCTCGGCCTTATGCCTGGTGTTTTGTTCCACTCTTGCCGCCCTAGTTTCTGTCATACCGGTGTTATGTTCCTTGATTTTGCGTTCCTTACATGGTTGGGTTATAATGGGAACCCCTTGACAGTTCGCTTTGAATAAAACTCCTCCAGCAAGGCCCAACCTTGGTTTTACCATTCGCCACCTAGAATTTTCCCTTGGGAGTCACACATCCCGAGGGTCATCTATATTTTAACCCCCCCGGGCCAGTGCTTGTCTAAGTGTTGGTCCGAACTAGAGTCCTTTCCAGCGCACCTCGGGGAAACTTGAGGGCTGGTTTTAGTTGTATGGAGCGCTCATCTGGTGTTGCCCCGAGAACAAGATATGTGCAACTCCTATCAGGATGTCGGTGCATCGGGCGGTCTTGCTGGTCTTGTTTTACAATTTTCGAAATGTCTTGTAACCGGGATTCCGAGTCTGATCGGGCTGTCCTGGGAGAAGGAATATCCTTCGTTGACCGTGAGAGCTTGTGATGGGCTAAGTTGGGACACCCCTGCAGGGATTTGATCTTTCGAAAGCCGTGCCCGCAGTTATGGGCAGATGGGAATTTGTTAATGTCCGATTGTAGAAAACCTGAAACCTTAACTTAATTAAAATGCATCAACCGCGTGTGTAGCCGTGATGGTCTCTTCTCGGCGGAGTCCGGGAAGTGAACACGGTGTTGGAGTTATGCTTGAACGTAAGTAGTCCAGGATCACTTCTTGATCATAGATTCTCGACCGTGCTTTGCCTTCTCTTCTCGCTCTCATTTGCGTAGGTTAGCCACCAAATATGCCAGTCGCTTGCTGCAGCTCCACCTTATACCTTTTACCCTTCCTATAAGCTTAAATAGTCTTGATCGCAAGGGTGTGAGATTGCTGAGTCCCTGTGACTCACAGATACTTCCAAAACCGGTTTGCAGGTGTCGATGAACCCGTACAGGTGACGCAACCGAGCTCAAGGAGGAGCTCGATGAAGATCTCGTTCATTGTGTTGTTTCGTTTCAGTTGATCAGTAGTGGAGCCCAGTTGGGATGATCGTGGATCTGTGTAGCTTTTGGGGTAGTCTTCTTTTATTTTGGTTCCGTAGCCGGACCTTGTGTGTATCTGGATGATGTAATGTTATATTCATGTATTGTGTGACGTGGCGATTGTAAGCCAACTATGTATCTTTTTCCCTTATGTATTACATGGGTGGTATGAAGATTACCTCACTTGCGACATTGCTTTCAATGCGGTTATGCCTCTAAGTCGTCCTTCGACACGTGGGAGATATAGCCGCATCGAGGGCGTTACAGCCCACGAGGGGGAGGGCGTGCCCAGGGGGTAGGCGCGCCCCCTGCCTTGTTGCCTCCTCGGTTGTTTCTTGACGTCCACTCCAAGTCCTCTGGATCACGTTTGTTCCAAAAAATCACGTAACCGAAGGTTTCATTCCGTTTGGACTCCGTTTGATATTCCTTTTCTGGGAAACACTGAAATAGGCAAAAAACAGCAATTTGCACAGGGCCTTGGGTTAATAGGTTAGTCCCAAAAATAATATAAAAGTGTATAATAAAGCTCATTAAACATCCAAAACAGAATATATAATAGCATGGAACAATAAAAAATTATAAATACATTGGAGACGTATCAGTAGAGGCCGTTGCTGCTGGATGAACAACACCCCGATCGATCGAGCCGGTGGACGAACAGGACCCCGTGGAGGGCTGGATGAATAGGACCCCGTGGAGGGCTGGATGAATAGTAGCCGGTGGAGGGCTAGTTGAATGATACGTCTCCAACATATCTATAATTTTTGATTGTTCCATGCAATTATATTATCCATCTAGGATGTTTTATATGCATTTATATGCTATTTTATATGATTTTTGGGACTAACCTATTAACCTAGAGCCCAGTGCCAGTTTTATGTTTTTTCCTTGTTTTTGAGTTTTACAGAAAAGGAATACCAAACGGAGTCCAATTGACGTGCCAATTTTTGATGATTTTTTATGGACCAAAAGAAGCCCTCAAAGTAAAAAGAGTTGGGCCAGAAGAGTCCAGAGCCATCCACGAGGGTGTCGCGCCCTACCCCTGGGGTCGCCCCCTATCTCGTGGATGACTCGGAGACTGAGGGAGTCCTGGATTGCGGGGTCCTCGGGCGTCCGGGCTATGCAACATGGGCTGGACTAATAGGCCATGAAGATACAAGATAGAAGACTTTCCTCGTGTTCGGATGGGACTCTCCTTTGCATGGAAGGCAATCTTGGAGTGCGGATATGAATATTCCTTTCTCTGTAAACCGACTCTGTACAACCCTATCCCCTCCGGTGTCTATATAAACCGAAGGGTTTAGTCCGTAGAGGCAGTGTCAATCATAATCATACAGGCTAGACAATTAGGGTTTAGCCATTATGATCTCGTGGTAGATCAACTCTTGTAACCCTTATACTCATTAAAGTCAATCAAGCAGGACATAGTGTATTACCTCCATCAAGAGGGCCCAAACCTGGGTAAACATCGTGTCCCTTGTCTCCTTTTACCATCGATCCTTAGATGCACAGTTCGGGACCCCCTACCCGAGATCTGCCGGTTTTGACACCGACATTGGTGCTTTCATTGAGAGTTCCACTGTGCCGTCGTCGAAAGGCTCGATGGCTCCATCAATCATATACAACAACGCTACCACAAAGGAGATTTTTCTCCCCGGCCAGATCTTTGTATTCGGCGGCTTCGCACTGCAGGCCAACTCGGTTGGCCACCTGGAGCAGATCGACATCTACGCCTCTGGTCACTAGATCAGTTTGGGAAACCTGAACTATGTTGCTGATATTCGATGAGACTTGATCTTCCAAGGGTTCGCGGCCTCAACCATCGCTCTGGCCTTAGATCTGGAGCGCATCATCAGGTCCGAAGATGGGAGTCTAGAGCCCGCAGACTCTATGCAGCCTTAGAGCTCAACACTGAAAGAATAGAGTCTCCGGCAATCATTGCAAGGCCGGACTCTTCTCCAGATACTACTTCTGAACCCTAGAGGCCCGCGTCATGCGAGCTCGGCCCAGAAACTTCCGACCATGTCCGGACCCCGCTCTTAAATGAGGCCTTGGACCTAATGCGATCCCTCGTCATCATAGAGGAACCGTTTTTGAACCCGCCCAGCCTGGACTAGGGGCTGGAAATAGGGAATTTTACTTCCCACCCACCACCCACTTCATAGACACTGAGGACCTAACCGACATGATTGATTACGCCTTCGAAGACATCAACAGTATGGACGACGATGCCTGAGAGGAACAAGCCCAAAACCGGCCGGTCATCGGATGTTGGACGGCCACCTCCTCGTATGATGTATACATGGTGGATACACCTAAAAACGGCGATGGTGATGATGAGAAAAACCCAGTCGGGGACGAACCTCCTGAGATACCGCCGAAACATCGATGTCAGCGGTGCCGCTCTAAATCGCGTCGTGGCAAGAACAGCAATATTGACACCGAAGACAATGATACTCCGAAGAACGCCGAGGACCCCATCGAACCAACATCCGAACAGGATGATCGGGAGGACGGGCAAATTGATCCTGGCGAGCAAGCAGGGAACAAAGACTCAGAGGACAGCAACTATCTGCCACTCTCCAAGGACGACGTGAGCCTTGGCGATGAAGATTTTATCGTGCCAGAGGAACCCCTTGAACAAGAGCGCTTCAAGCGTCGGCTAATAGCTACGACTAGAAGCCTAAAAAAGAAATAACAATAGCTTCATGCTAACCAAGATCTGCTCAACGACAGATGGACTAAAGTCCTGGCGGCCGAAGAGTACGGACTCGAACGCCAAAAAAAGAGTCACCCGAAGCGTAAGCTGCTGCCCCAATTCGACGACGAGGCGCTGGAGCCCAGACCGCCCGCACGCAATGCGGCTGCCGGACCCAACTGACCACCATGTGGCCAGGGTAGAACGACAACTCAAGCCGAACACCAGCCCGCTCCACCTCGCCGTAAAAGCAGAGAAACAACAGCTCGGGGACACACATACGACCTACGACAGGACCTGGAAAATAGGGCAGGTCAGACCAGGTCAATCTACGGATCACGGGGGCCGGCGCGAGAGAAGGGCTATCAAGCCTGGTGCGATAAACACAACCAACCCCGGGCTGAAAACCACACACAAACTCCATCTGAACTACGTCGTGACGTGGCTCGATACAAAGGCGCCGCACACCCCCTATGCTTCACCAATGAGGTAATGGAGCACGAGTTCCCTGAAGGGTTCAAACCCATGAACATCGAATCATACGACAGCACAACAGATCCCGCAGTATGGATTGAAGACTTTCCTCGCCACATTCACATGGCTCGCGGTGACGATCTACATGCCATCAAATACCTTCCCCTCAAACTTAAGGGACCAACACGACACTGGCTGAACAGTCTACCCAAAAATTCAATCGGTAGCTAGGAGGACCTGGAGGACGCATTCAGAGACAACTTCCAAGGTACCTATGTTCAGCCCCCAGATGCTGATGACCTTAGCCACATAATCTAGCAACCCGGGGAATCAGCCCGACAGCTTTGGACAAGGTTCCTAATCAAAAAGAACCAGATTGTGGATTGTCCGGACGCAGAGGCCCTCGCAGCCTTCAAACATCGCGTCCGAGACGAGTGGCTCACCCGACATCTCGACCAAGAAAGGTCGAAGTCCATTGTTGGTGTCAAAACCAGCGGATCTCGGGTAGGGGGTCCCGAACTGTGCGTCTAAGGCGGATGGTAACAGGAGGTAGGGGACACGGTGTTTACCTAGTTTCGGGCCCTCTTGATGGAGGTAATACCCTACGTCCTGCTTGATTTTTCTTGATGATATGAGTATTACAAGAGTTGATCTACCACGAGATCGGAGAGGCTAAACCCTAGAAGCTAGCCTATGGTATGATTGTATATTGTCCTACAGACTAAACCCTCCGGTTTATATAGACACCGGAGGGGGCTAGGGTTACACAGAGTCGGTTACAAGGGAGGAGATCTACATATTCGTATTGCCAAGCTTGCCTTCCACGCCAAGGAGAGTCACATCCGGACACGAGACGAAGTCTTCAATCTTCTATCTTCATAGTCCAACAGTCCGGCCAAAGGATATAGTCCGACTGTCCGGAGACCCCCTAATCAAGGACTCCCTCAGTAGCCCCTGAACCAGGCTTCAATGATGATGAGTCCGACGTGCAGTTTTGTCTTTGGCATTGCAAGGCGGGTTCCTCCTCCGAATACTCCATAGAAGATTTGGAACCCAAGGATAGTGTCCAGCTCTGCAAAACAAGTTCCACACACCACCATAGAGGGAATAATATTTCCACAAATCTAATCTGCTGACACATTTTGACAGCACGACATCATGTCATGGCTCAGTCATTATTCAAACCATTTTTCTCAACCAGCACCGCACATATCGCGAGGTAGTTTTCTTGACACGTCTTGTCAAAGAAGAGATCGTGACCACTTATTACGGGATTCTCATCAATACGGACATGGGTAACCCAACCGCGCCATCAATTACGGTGCTTGGGGAATAAGCTATTTTACCAGGCAAGTGGGGAGGCGCATCACCTCTTCCGCCCCTATAAAGGGACAAGGATTTACCCTTTTTTACGCACACCTTCTTCCTCCTTGCTTACCCATTCTCGCACACTCGAGCTCCAGCGCCCAAGTTCGCGTCTTTCTTCTCAAACCACTCTGAGGGAGTCCTGGATTAGGGGGTGCCCGGACGGCCGGACTATACCTTCAACCGGACTCCATGACTATGAAGATACAAGATTGAAGACTTCGTCCCGTGTCCGGGAGGGACTTTCCTTGGCGTGGAAGGCAAGATTGGCGATACGGATATGTGGATCTCCTACCATTGTAACCGACTTTGTGTAACCCTAACCCTCTCCGGTGTCTATATAAACCGGAGGGTTTTAGTCCGTAGGACAACATATAGAACAACAATCATACCATAGGCTAGCTTCTAGGGTTTAGCCTCTCCGATCTCATGGTAGATCTACTCTTGTACTACCCATATAATCAATATTGATCAAGCAGGACGTAGGGTTTTACCTCCATCAAGAGGGCCCGAACCTGGGTAAAACTTCGTGTCCCTTGCCTCCTATTACCATCCGGCCTAAATGCACAGTTCGGGACCCCCTACCCGAGATCTGCCGGTTTTGACACCGACATTGGTGCTTTCATTAAGAGTTCCTCTGTGTCGTCGCCGTTAGGCTTGATGGCTCCTACGATCATCAATAGCGATGCAGTCCAGGGTGAGACCTTCCTCCCCGAACAGATCTTCGTCTTTGGTGGCTTCGCACTGCGGGCCAATTCACTTGGCCATCTGGAGCAGATCGAAAGCTATGCCCCTGGCCGTCAGGTCAGATTTGGAAGTTTAAACTACACGGCTGACATCCGCAGGGACTTGATCTTCGACGGATTCGAGCCACTACTGAGCGCGCTGCACTGTCACGACGAGCATGATCTAGATCTGCCGCCGAATAGTGCCCTGGAGGCCGCACCCGCATCGGCTTCGACCCTTAATTCGGAGCCAACTGCGCCGATTGAGGATGGGTGGTTGGACGCCGCCTCGGGGGCTGCAATCCCAACGGCGATCGAGCCAAACACCAGCCCCGCACTCCGCGAGACTCGTGACTCCAAGGAGCCGGACTCCTCTCCGGACTCCGAACCCTCCGCGCCCCTGCCAATCGAATCCGATTGGGCGCCGATCATGGAGTTTACTGCCGTGGACATCTGTCAGCACTCGCCTTTTGGCGATATTCTGAAGACACTAAAGTCTCTCTCTTTATCAGGAGAGCTTGGCTGGACTACGGTCAGCAAGGTTGGGATACGGACGATGAAGAAATTCAAAGCCCACCCACCACCCACTTTGTAGCCACTGTCGACGATTTAACCGACATGCTCGACTTCGACTCCGAAGACATCGACGGTATGGACGCCAATGCAGGAGACGATGAAGAACCAGTGCCTATTGGCCCCTGGAAAGCCACCACGTCATATGACATATACATGGTGGACACCCCAAAAGAAGGAGATGGCGATGGAACAGCAGAGGATGACCCCTCCAAGAAACAGCCTAAGCGCCGGCGTCAGCGGCGCCGCTCAAAATCCCGCCAAAGCAAATACGGTGATTCCAGCATCGGAGATAATAATACTCCTGAGAGTGCCGAAGAAAACCCCCTCCAGCAAGATTCAGCACAGGAGGATGGAGAGGCCAGCCCGCATGAGAGAGCGGCAGACAGAGAGGTCGAGGCCGATAATTATATGCCTACCTCCGAAGACGAGGCAAGTCTCAACGGCGATGAATTCGTCGTGCCAGAGGATCCCGTCGAGCAAGAGTGTTTTCAACGCAGACTTATGGCCACGGCAAGAAGCCTCAGAAAAAACAGCAACAGCTTAGAGCTGATCAAGATTTGCTAGTCGACAGATGGACTGAAGTCCTTGCGGCCGAACAGCATAAACTCGAACGCCCCTCCAAGAGCTACCCAAAGCGCAGGTTGCTACCCCAATTAGAGGAGGAAGCACTTAAACCTACATCACCAGCACTTGATACGGCCGACTGGCCACCTCATGGCCGCGATAGAGAGGCCTCTCGGCCCTCCACTCAAGCCGCACCCCGTACCAAGGCACGAGAAAATGCGCCAGACCTGCGAGACATGTTGGAGGACAAGGCAAGGCAAACAAGATTGATCTACGGATCGCGTGGGCGCCCCACGACTCGAGACGATAACCGTCACGCTGGACACAAATCCGGTAGGGCCGAACATAGTAGACAAAGCTCATTGGAGCTACGTCGTGGTATAGCCCAGTACAGAGGCGCCGCACACCCACTATGCTTCACAGACGAAGTAATGGATCATCAAATCCCCGAGGGTTTCAAACCCGTAAACATCGAATCATATGATGGCACAACAAATCCTGCGGTATGGATCAAGGATTATCTCCTTCATATCCACATGGCCCATGGCGATGATCTCCACGCCATCAAATACCTCCCACTCAAGCTTAAAGGACCAGCTCAGCATTGGCTTAACAGCTTGCCAGCAGGATCAATCAGTTGTTGGGAGGACCTGGAAGCCGCATTCCTCGACAATTTCCAGGGCACTTATGTTCGACCTCCAGACGCCGATGACCTAAGCCACGTAATTCAGGAGCCAGAGGAATCGGCCAGGCAATTCTGGACACGGTTCCTAACAAAGAAAAATCAAATAGTCGACTGTCCGGACGCAGAGGCCCTAGGAGCCTTCAAGCACAATATCCGTGACGAGTGGCTTGCCCGGCACCTTGGACAGGAAAAGCCGAAATCTATGGCAGCACTCACGACACTCATGACCCGCTTTTGCGCGGGAGAAGACAGCTGGCTTGCTCATAGAAACAATATGACCAAGAAACCTAGTAATTCGGATACCAGGGATAGTAGTAGCAGGTCGTGTTGCAACAAGAAGAAGCGCCGCATTAACGGCAACAAAGCTGAGGATACGAGAGTTAATGCCGGATTTAGAGGCTATAAATCCGGTCAGCGGAAAAAGCCATTCAAAAGAAATCCTAGGGGCCCGTCCAGTTTGGACCGAATACTCGACCGCTTGTGCCAGATACATGGCACCACCGAAAAGCCGGCCAATCACACCAACAGGGATTGTTGGGTGTTCAAGCAGGAAGGCAAGTTAAATGCCGAAAATAAAGACAAGGGGCTGCATAGCTATGACGACGAAGAGCCCCGGCCGCCGAACAACATTGGACAGAAGGGTTTTTCCCCCACAAGTGCGGACGGTGAACATGATATACGCAACCCACATCCCTAAGAGGGAACGGAAGCGCGCGTTAAGGGACGTATACGCGGTAGAGCCAGTCGCCCCAAAGTTCAACCCATGGTCCTCCTGCCCGATCACCTTTGATCGAAGGGACCATCCCACTAGCACCCGTCATGGCGGATTCGCCGCATTGGTTCTAGACCCAATTATTGACGGATTTCATCTCACTAGAGTCCTTATGGACGGCGGCAGTAGCCTGAACCTGCTTTACCAGGATACAGTGCGGAAAATGGGCATAGATCCCTCGAGGATTCAGCCCACCAAAACGACCTTTAAAGGCGTAATACCAGGTGTAGAGGCCAACTGTACAGGCTCAGTCACACTTGAAGTGGTCTTCGGATCTCCGGATAATTTCCGAAGCGAGTAGTTAATCTTCGACATAGTCCCATTCCACAGTGGCTATCACGCACTGCACGGACGAACCGCATTCGCCAAGTTCAATGCAGTACTGCACTACGCATACCTTAAGCTCAAGATGCTAGGCCCTTGAGGAGTAATTACGGTCAATGGAAACACCGAACGCTCCCTCCGAACGGAGGAGCACACGGCGGCCCTTGCAGCGGAAGCACAAAGCAGCCTCTCCAGGCAGTTCTCCAGTCCGGCCATTAAATGTCCGGACACCGTCAAGCGCGGCCGAAGTAACCTACAACAAGACCGCCTGGCACGTTCCGAGCAGGCGTAGCAATGTGGCCTCAACCCCAGCCCTCGCAAAAATGCGACACCAGTGCTTCGCGTACATAACTACGCTCTAGAAATACCATGGGTACAGGGGGAGGGGCACCATCACGGCACGCCCGAAACACGGCTTCAACGGCACCAGGGGCTGCCGATTTTTTAATTTTCTCTTACTTTCAGGACTCCATTCTTCGGAAGGCCTGTTCGGCCGCACAGACGATGCAAGAACCAGGGAAGCAGACAAGCCATGCCACATTATGGAACTCCCAGGTGGTCTCTATCACGAGCAGTATACCTGTTTCGCATACCATTCCGCAGCCTGCCCCTGGAACGGACATGTTAAATAGGCCAACCTTTTGCTTATCGCATTATTTGTATCGTTCTGCTTTGATCGCAGCACTTTTTAATAAACAATGCATAGCTTTTGTCTATTTTTGCATTACTCTTTTTTTTACAAATATATGTTCCTTAACGACATGTTTCACCCGTACACTTTGGTACGGCCAAAATACGCCATGGGCTTTAGTACCCCTCAATATGGTGTGAGAAGTCCGAACACTTTAACAAGTGCGGCACCCCGAACTTATAGCATTATATGCATCGGCTCCGAATCATGTCTTGGGTCAATAGTTGGGTTTGCCCGGCTCCTATGTTTTGGTGCCTTATGTTCCGCTATGTTGGCTAAGGTAGCACTAGGAGAACTACTGCGATTGTGCCCCAGTTGAGCTGGGTCGAGCACCTCAGTAGAGAAAGCTAAAACTGACTGTCATGATGAAGCGAGAGCTGGTCGCTGTTCGAGAGGTTTTTCGAGTCCCTAAAGACTTATGCCGCTTAGAGCGAGGAGTCGACTCTGTCCGGCCAAGGCGTGGATAGTGCCCCGAACTCGGTCTTCCGAATACCAGGGGCTTTGCTGAAATTTAAAATTATAGAATTCTATGGCTAAGTGAGAGTGTTCACGCATTATAGTCCGATTGCCTTGTTCGTTGTGCTGAGCGCCTCCCTCGAAGGACCCAAACATGGGAAAAAGAGCACTCAGGTTTATCCCCGAACACCCCAGCACTAGCGGCACGGGGACAGAAGCCGACGACTCGCCATCTCTCAGAATTGATAAACAGCCACACAGAAGGTAATATTTTAAATTCCAACAGCATTGCTTAGCGCATATGAACAAGTTTTCGGCGCACAGGACAAAACGAGCGAGTTTTACTCAAAAATTACATCCCTGGAACATTCATCTGCCATAAGGCAGGCACCCTTCAGAACATCCTTATAATAATTCTCGAGCTTGCGACGCTCTATCCCCGACGGTGGCCCGTCCTTCACAAGCTTCTTAGCATCCAGCTTGCCCCAGTGCACCTTAGCACGGGCAAGGGCCCTACGGGCACCTTCAATGCAGACGGAGCGCTTGATGACTTCGAGCCTTGCACAGGCCCCCACCAGCCGCTGCACCAGCCCGAAATAGCTCCCAGGCAGAGCCTCCCCAGGCCACAACCGAACTATGAGGCCCTTCATGGCCTGTTCGGCCGCCTTGTGGTGCTCGACCAGTTGCTTCAGCTGGTCGCTCAGGGGCACGGGGTGTCCGGCCTCAGCATACTGAGACCAAAACACCTTCTCTGTCAAGCTGCCCTCCTCGGCTCGATAGAATGCGGCGGCATCGGACACGCTACGGGGAAGATCTGCGAATGCTCCTGGAGAGCTCTGAATTCGGATAAGTAACACGTAACTCACGTTTATGTGTTTGCTTTGCATAAAGAATGCCTTACCCGCCGCTATCTTTTTCACCGCATCCAACTCCTGGAGGATCTTCTGGGATTCGTCCTTGGCAGACTTGGCATTTTCAATAGCCACCGCGAGCTTGGACGCTTGCGTCTTTGAGTCAAGCTCCAAACTCTCATGTTTTTTCATGAGAGCCTGGAGCTCTTGCCGAACCTTGCCAACCTGGGCCTCATACTTCTCCCGCTCGATGCACTCTGTGGCCGCCCTCTTCTCGGCCTCGGACAGCGCTTGCTTAAGGGTCGCCACTTCAGACATGGCCCCTACAATAGCCACGATAATCCTGTCATTTTTTGCAATTGCACCTTTTTATATATATTTAAACAAGGTATTTCTTACCTTCCTTGTCCTCGAGCTGCTTCTTGGCACGCCCGAGCTCTTGCTCGGACTGCTCGAGGTTCTTCTTTAGCGTTTCCACTTCCGCAGTCAGTGCGGCGGACGCCAGCAGAGAAGCCTGCATACGCATATTGACTCCTTTTTGTTAGACTCCTACGAATTTTATTTGATCCTCTATTCGGCTTTTCTTCCCGGACGCCAAACAGAGCATCAGGGGCTACTGTCTATGCGGTAATATTATTTATACATTCTTTACTAACCTCAAAGCCTGTTAAAAGGCTAGCACAAGCTACAGTCAGTCCGCTCTTGGCGGACTGAACCTTCTGGACCACCGCACTCATAATGGTGCGGTGCTCCTCGTCGATGGAGGTGCCTTTGAGCACCTCCAACAGATTGTCCGGCGCCTTTGGTTGGACGGGGGTCACCGGCACGGTGGGCTTGCTCCTCTTGGAAGGAGGTCGCCCGCCGGACTCTGGAACCTTTGAAGGTTCCGGAGCGGTGCCTGGCCTAGAGCCGGACTTGGAGCCCTGGGGGGTTTTATCCCCTTTACTCCTGGAGTCCGGGAGGTCGCCTTGCGACGCCTCCAGGACCACCTCCTCCTAGCTTGGAACCTGTTGGGACAACACTTCGGCGTCGTCCGTAGGGCGGGGGGAGGTAGCCGTCGGAAGCGAATTCACATCCGATGAGTCCAGTGAACCGCTCGACGACGCGTCGAGCCGGTCTTTGGGTGGGCTGCATAATCATATTCGACATAAGGGAAAGTTGTGCAATAAAGGAATACTATGAATTACTCTGGTATCCGGATACTTAGGATTTCGCCAGGGGCTTGGCCCTGAGCGGCCACTCCTCTCCGCCGTCGTCGGCGTTGGTGGAGTAGTCCGGAGGAAGGGTTTTCCCCTTCTTGGACCCTTCGGCCTCCCCAGTAAGGGCGGCCTTCCTTTTCTTCTCTCCCCCCACTGGAGGGGGAGAGGTCTCTTCTTCCTCCTCCTCGTCTTCATGGGAGGAATGCGCCTTGGAGCCGTCGGATGATGAACCCGACACCTCCTGGCGCCGGGCACTTGTTCGAGTCCCCGTGGCCTTCTTCGTGGCCTTCTTCTCTGGCACCACATAGGGTGCCGGAACCAGCAGCTTCGCCAAGCAGGCATCGGCTGGGTCTTCGGGCAAAGGAGCCGCACAGTCGATCTGTCCGGACTTCGCCTGCCAATCCTATCAAAGGTAAGGGAGCTTAGATCTCGCATAGAGTTAAACTATGAAAAACTAATACCATGTAAAATGTACAAACAACTTACCGCGCTAGCCTGACGCTACGCGCTGAATCCGCGATCCTCGGTAGCGGATGCGGGAGCCTCGGCGCCCTTGAAAAGCACCTTCCAGTCATCTTCGTACGTCATGTCGAAGAGCCTGCTCAGAGTTCGGTGTTGCGCCAGGTTGAACTCCCACAGATTGAAGGCCCGTTGTTGACATGGGAGGATCCGGCGGATGAGCATAACCTGGACTATGTTGACAAGCTTGAGCTGCTTGTTCAACAGGGTTTGGATGCATGTTTGCAGTCCAGTCACCTCTTCTTTGTTACCCCACGACAGGCTCGTCCCTTTCCAGGACGTGAGCCGCGTTGGGGGTCCGGACCGGAACTCGGGGGCTACGACCCACTCAGTGTCGCGCGGCTCGGTGATGTAAAACCACCCCGATTGCCACCCCTTCAGGGTCTCCACAAAGGAGCCCTCGAGCCATAAGACGTTGGGCATCTTGCCCTCCATGGCACCTCCGCACTCCGCCTGGTTGCCGCGCACCACCTTCGTCTTGACATTGAAAGTCTTGAGCCATAGGCCAAAATGGGGGCGGATGCGGAGGAAAGCCTCGCATACGACGATAAACGCCGAGATGTTGAGGATGAAATTCGGGGCCAGATAATGGAAATCCAGGCCGTAGTAGAACATGAGTCCCCAGAAGAATGGGTGGATAAGAAAGCCCAGTCCGCGGAGGAAGTGGGGAAGGAACACTACCCTCTCATGGGGCCTTGGGGTGAAGAGGATTTGCCCCTCTTTGGGAAGCCGGTACGCGATGTCATTAGACAAGTATCCAGCCTTCCTCAGTTTTTTGATGTGCCCCTCCGTGACGGAGGAGACCATCCACTTGCCTCCCGCTCCGGACATCGCTGCAGAAGGTTGAGGTGGGGAGTGCGGACTTGGGCGCTGGAGCTCGATTGCGCGTAAATGGATAGGCAAAGGAGGAAGAAGGCGTAGGTGAAAAGGTGGATCCTTATCCCCTTATATGGGTGGACGCAACTACGTGTCCCCACCAGCATGGTAAAACTCACTTATCTCCAAGCACCGTAATCAATGGCGCAGTTGGGTTATCCACGCCCGTATTGATGAGAATCCCGGAATAAGGGGACACAATCTCTGCTTTAACAAGACGTGCCAAGGAAACCGCCTCGCATGACACGCTGAGGTGGGATAATAAAACGACTCGAATAAAGGCTTGGTCGTGGTGTTGTCATGCTATGGAACACGTCAGCAGATTAGATTTGTGTAAATATTATTCTCTCTATGGCAATATTTGGAAACTTATTTTGCAGAGACGGACACTATCTTTATGTTCAAAATCTTCTATGACGTACTTGGAGGAGGAATCCGCCTTGCAATGCCGAAGACAATCTGCGCGCCGGACTCGTCGTCATTGAAGCCTGGTTCAGGGGCTACTGAGGAAGTCCTGGATTAGGGGGGTGTCCGGACGGCCGGACTATACCTTCAGCCGGACTCCTGGACTATGAAGATACAAGATTGAAGACTTCGTCCTGTGTCCGGGAGGGACTGTCCTTGGTGTGGAAGGCAAGATTGGCGATACGGATATGTGGATCTCCTACCATTGTAACCGACTTTGTGTAACCCTAACCCTCTCCGGTGTCTATATAAACCAGAGGGTTTTAGTCCGTAGGACAACATATAGAACAACAATCATACCATAGGCTAGCTTCTAGGGTTTAGCCTCTCCGATCTCGTGGTAGATCTACTCTTGTACTACCCATATCATCAATATTAATCAAGCAGGACGTAGGGTTTTACCTCCATCAAGAGGGCCCGAACCTGGGTAAAACTTCGTGTCCCTTGCCTCATGTTACCATCCGGCCTAGACGCACAGTTCGGGACCCCCTACCCGAGATCCGCCGGTTTTGACACTGACACACTCCAAGCATGTCTGGAGCGGGAGGCAAGTGGATGGTCTCCTCCATCACGGAGGAGAACATCACAAAGTTACGGGAAGCCGGATATCTGGCTGCGGATATCGCGCACTGGCTGCCAGATGCAGGGCAGCTTATCCCTATGCCCAAACCCCATGAGAGGGTAGTTTTTCTTACCCACTTCGTCCACGGACTGGGATTTCCCCTCCACCCGTTTGTCTGCGGGCTCATGTTCTACTACGGGCTAGATTTTCATGATCTGGCCCCCAATTTCATCCTCAACATCTCGGAGTTTATCGTCGTGTGCGAGGCCTTCCTCCGCATCAGGCCCCACTTCGGCCTGTGGCTGAAGACCTTCAATGTTAAACCGGAGGTGGTGGTCGGCCAGCAAGCAGAGTGCGGAGGCGCCATGGTGGGAAAAATGCCTAACGTCACCTAGCTCGAAGGCTCCTATGTGGAGACCATAAAGGGGTGGCAATCGGGGTGGTTCTACATCACCGAGCCGCGCGATACCAACTAGGTGGCATCCCCCAAATTCCGATCCAGAATCCCCATGCGGCTCACTTCCTGGAAAGAGATGGGCCTGTCCTGGGGTTCCTCGGTAGAGCTGACCGGACTCCAGACCTGCATCAGGAACATGATGAGCAAGAAAATCAAGCTCGTCAACGTGGTGCAGGTCATGCTCTTCCGTCGGATTCTCCCGTGTCAACGACGGGCACTCAAATTGTGGGAGTTCAACCCGGCCAAGCACCAGATGCTGCGAGAGCTCTACGACATGACGCACAAGGACGTCTGGAGGGCGCTATTCAAGGGTGCCGAGGTTCCTCCTTCCCTCACCGAGGACCGCGGACTCAACGCAAAGCTCCATGCCAATCCGGTAAGTTTTTGTAACTCACAGGGTATTTATTTGCCCCAGTTAAATGATGTGTGGGATCTAAGCTCCCATGCCATTAACGGGACTGGATAAAGACAACAGAGCAGCTCGATTGCCGAGCCCCCTGCCTAAAGATCCCGCAGATGCTCTCCTAACAGAGATGCTGGCTCTGGCACCTTATGAGGTGCCGATGAAGAAGACCAAGAAGAAGGCCACGGGGACCCGAAAGGGTCTCCGGCGCAAGGTTGTGTCGGACACATCGTCCGATGACTCCAACGCACACTCCTCCCATGAAAACGAGGAGGAGGAGGAAAGTTCTCCCCCAGCCGAGGGATACAAGAAAAGGAAGGCCGACCCAACTGGGGAGGCCAAAGGGTCCAAGAAGGGAAGGACCCTCCCTCCGGACTGCTCCACGACGGCCACCTACAGCGGCGATGAGTGGCTACCCAGGGTCAAGCCCCTAGCGAAGTCGTAAGTATCCGGACACCATAGTAATTCATGGTATGTTTTATTGCCCTGCTTCTCCTCATGCCAAACATGATTATGCAGTCCGTCCCGAGCTCATCTCAACGTATCTTCGTTGAGCGGTTCATTGGACTCGTCGGATATGAATAGAGGTTCTCTTCCGACCGCCTCCACCCCTCGCCCTACGGACAACGTCGAGGTGTTGTCTCGAAAGGCACCGAGCCTAGGGGAGGTGGTCCTGGGGGTGCCTCGAGGCGACCTCCTAGACCCTAGGCGCAAAGAGAGCAAAACTTCCACGGGCTCCGAGTTCGGCCCCCAGCCGAACACTGCGCCGGAACCTTCGATGGTTCCAGACTCCGGCAGGCGATCCCCCATTAAGGGAGGCAAGCCGCCCGTACCGGTGGCCTCTGCCCATCCAGAGGCACCGGACAACTTGCTGGAAGCGCTTCGCGGTGCTTCCATCGATGAAGAGCACCGCACTATCATGAGTGCGGTGATCGAGAAGGTTCAGTCCACCAAAAACGGACTAACTGAAGCTTGCGCTAGCCTCCTAACAGGCTTTGAGGTAAGCAATCAAAATATAAGAAAATATTACCGCATAGACAGTAGCCCCTGATGCTCTATTCGGTGTTCGCGAAGAAAGGCCAAATAGAGGATCAAATGATGACTCAGGAGTCTAATCAGAATATGTCTATGTGCATGTGCAGGCTTCACTCCTGGCTGCTGCCGCACGTACTGCGGAGGTCTCCGCACTGAAGCGGGACCTGGAGCGGTCTGAGGACGAGCTCGGCCTTACCAAGAGGCAGCTCGGGGAGAGCAAAGGTAAGCAATACCTTTTCTATATATGAAAAAGATGTTTGGTTGTAAAGTAATAGGATCATCATGAATTTGCCAGGGGACACGACCGAGGTGGCGACCCTGAAGAAGGCGTTGTCCGAGGTCAAAGACAAAGCGGCCAAGGAGCGCATTGAGCGGGAAAAGAAAGCCCGAGTGGGCGAGGTGCAGCAAGAGCTTGAGGCTCTCGCCAAAAAACACGAGTCCTTGGAGTTTGACTCTAAGACGCGAGAGTCCGAGCTTGTGAAGGTGCTCGAAAGCGCCCGGAGCACCAAGGCTGAAGCCCACAAGGCCCTCCAGGAGATTGATGCGGTGAAGAAGATAGCAGCGGCTAAGTCATTCATTATGCAAAGCAAGCATGTGAAGGACACTTTACTTTTACTTCCCCGAGTTCGGAGCTCTCCAGGAGCATTCGCAGATCTTCCCCGCAGTGTACTGGATGCCGCGGAGTTTTACCAAGCTGAGGAGGGGAGCTCGACGAAAAAGTTGTTCTGGTCTCAGTATACTGGGACCGAACACCCAATGCCCTTGAGCGACCAGCTGAAGCAATTGGTCGAGCTTCACAAGGCGGCCGAACAGGCCATGAAGGGTCTTATAGTCCGGATGTGGCCTGGCGAGCCCCTGCTCGGCAACTACTTCGATCTGTTGAGGCGGCTTGTAGATGCCTGCCCACGGCTTGAAGTCATAAAGCGGTCCGTCTGCATCGAGGGTGCGCGCAGGGCTTTTGCCCGGGCGAAGGTTGTCGGCGTTCTGGGAACGGGGGTCCCCAGACTTGCCTGCCTGCGGCCTGCAGCGTCACCACCAGAGTCTTTGGCAGGCGAGGACCAACTTTAGTCAGGATAAGTGTACCAGATGTTCCCCTTCAAAAAGGCCAATTGTTGGCGCCCTTCCCGCTCAATATTTGGGAAGAGGCCCAGGGCCTTTGCCTATAAATAGGACCAGTCACCCACCGGGGAGACCGGGGGGTTGAAGATCGAATCAGAGGGAGAATCGAGAAGAGAGAGAGAGAGAGAGAGAGAGAGAGAGAAGGGTGATTGAACTCCTCCCAGCAATTCATCGGCCCAGCCAAGAATAGACCCTCGCGAGGCTGTTCTTCCTTGTATTGCTCATCATCATCAGCCCAAGAGGCAATCCACCACACCACGCACTGGAGTAGGGTATTACACCACAACGGTGGCCCGAACCAGTATAAACCCTGTGTCTCTTGTGATGTTCTTTCCATAGCCTAGATCTTAGCGAGGCGGAGGGGTGCAGGTAGGTAGAAGGCGAAATCTCTGCGCGCACCCCAGTGTTCGAACCTCAAGGGTCTACCGGAACCCGAAATCCGACATTTGGCGCGCCAGGTAGGGGTTCGCTGGAATTCGTCTTCCACCACCCCGTTCTCCTCCGACCATCGCGTCCATGTCTGATGCTCGTCGGGCCCGCGCCGAGCGCCGGGCCGCTCTCGCTTCCCGCATCACCCAGACGGCTCGTATCAGCGGGCATCCTCGCCCTTCCCCGTCACCTGCCGTCAATGCCGCCACTGGCCCGGCGGGGGACGAGCAGCAAGCATCGTCTCAGCATCCATCCGTGCAGCAAGACGGCCGCACCGCTACTCCCTCGCTCACCCCAGCTGGTTCTTCGTCTCGCAGGCTCCGCGCACCCATGGAGGCTCGAGCTGCGCTCATCGCGGCAAACGAGCTCCTGCGCTACCGTCCCGTCGACGATGTCTACGAAGAACGGCTCGACCGCGTCGCCGAGCTCGTCCGCGCCGCAGGGGGCTCTCCTGCGCCGTCCGTTCCGCTGCACCGCACCCCGCCCCGCATGGGCGACGAAGCTCCGGCGGCGCCCTGGCCGCCTCCTCCTCAAGAAGGCGCCATGGCTCCAAGGCGCGTGGCCCCTGGGCAGAACCCGTTCCGTCAGGTGCCAGCGCGGCAAGAGCAGAGCAGCCAAGAAGTCCCTCGCCCGCAAGAAGCTGCCCGGGCGCTCCCTGCTCCAGCACGTCATGACCATGCTCCTGCTCCCACACATCAAGACCCCGCGCTGCTCCCAGCTGTAGCGCGTGGGGACATGCAAGACCAAGCTCTCCATCACCCAAGGCCTCCCATGGCCACAACAGGCTGCCGTTCCTTCACCACCGAGCTACGCAGCGTCGCGTGGCCCGGCAAGTTCAAGCCAGACCTGCCTCCTCGTTACGATGGCACGGCCGACCCTGCGGAGTTCCTCCAGCTCTATGAGCTGGGCATCGAAGCTGCCAATGGAGATGAGAAGGTCATGGCGAACTGGTTTCCCATGGCGCTCAAGGACGCGGCCCGCACCTGGCTCCTGAACCTGGCTCCAGGCACGATCTCCTCCTGGGACGAGATGCGCACCCGCTTCATCGCCAACTTCCAAGGTACTCGCGACCGGCCACCCGCCATGAGCGACATGCGCCGCATCAAGCAACAACCCGGAGAGACCCTGCAGAAGTACATCCAGCACTTCAACAACGCACGCCTCAAGATTCCCAAGGTTACTGAGGAGGCCATCATCTCAGCCTTCTCCGACGGCGTGCGCGATGTCAAGATGAAGGAGGAGCTGGCGATGCATGAAGACCTGTGAACTTCCTTGGAGTTGTTCAACTTGGCAACCAAGTGCGCCAGGGCTGAGGAAGGGTGTCTCTCCCTCCTCGAGCTGCCTGCCGCGGACCCAGAAGAGAAGAAGCCCAAGGCCAAGGATGTGAAGCGCAAGGGGGCTACCGTGCTCGCGGCAGAACCAGACACAAAGCGGGGTAGAGATCAGCCCGAACCTTCCAAGGGCAGTCAGTACTGTGTGTACCACGACCTCCACACCCACAACACCAACGAATGTCAAGAGCTCCGAGCCGTGCGAGAAGGAAGAATCGGCCATTGCCCCGACCGCGGTGATCGGGGCTACGGTCGAGGAGGAGGAAGGAACGCAGGACGCTGGGAAGACCGCGGCCTGCGCTAAGGGTGGCGCGATCAACCTCGCGAGGATCGCTGGCAAGACCCACCACGCGAGGGAGACTGGAGGGATCAGCCTCGCGAGGATCGCCCACAAGGCAACGCAGGCCTCCCTCCGCTGCCACCGCAGCCAAGGAGGAAAGAGGACCGCCATCAGGACGAGGGGGCTGGGGTCTTCCAGGAGCCGCGCGCGATCGCCTGCATCCTGGGTAGGGCTCAAGCCCCTGCCTCTCAACGCATCTTCAAGCAGTTCCCCGCGAAGTGAATGCAGTCCCCCCCAAGCTCGAAGCCACGCGCCCTCTCAGGTGGTTGGCGTGCGCCATCACGTTCAGCTCAACAGATCAGCTCAAGTGTGTGCCTACAGCTGGAGTCCTCCCGATGCTTTGTTCCCCAATCATCAGCAACATGGTGGTCACCAGGACCCTCATCGATTGCGGGGCAGGGCTCAACGTCCTGTCCGTGGAAACATTCAACAATCTCCAAGTGCCCTACAACCAGCTTCAGCCAACCAAGCCTTTCTCCAGAGTCACCGAAGGCTCCACGGTCCCGATTGGGCAGGTCCACCTCCCTGTCACCTTCGGGGCACGCGACAACTACCGCACCGAGCTCATCGACTTCGACATCGCTCACATTCGCCTGCCGTACAACGCCATCCTTGGGTACCCAGCGCTGGCCAAGTTCATGGCCGTAACTCACCACGGCTACAACATCCTCAAGATGCCAGGAAGTGGTGGAGTCATCACGGTGCCCTGTGAAGAGAAGGACGCAGTGTGTTCCCTGGAACGAGCCTTTCAGGCCGCATCACTGGAAGACCCGGATCGCGGAAGCAGGAGACTTCCCGAGACCGCCCCCAAGAAGAAGAAGACATCGTCCGGCCCGGCCCCTCAGGAGGCAGGCCCCTCTGGGCCCGCGCCTGCCCAGGGGGAACCTCCTTCCATCGCATAGGAAAGCGCGCCCGGCGCCCTCCTCAGGCAGGGCTCAGGGGCTCTTCCCTGGAGGGCCACCGACCTGGCTAGGGTCACGAGGGAGGCGCTTGGGCACCACATGGAGGCGTGTTTCGAAGCATGTTTCCCTCAAGAAGGAGTAAGGCAAGGAGAGCCAGACCCTCAGGAGTTCGTCAGCAAGGCCAGTCAGGAGCTACAGGAGTGAAGAGTCATGAAAGGTGGCCGCTGCCTACCAGCAGTGGCTCCCCATCCAGGCGAGGATGGTGGGCTGCGCGTCTGCATCGACATACCAGGGCTCAACTGAGTCGCCTCTCTGGAGCGCCTTTGGCCCTCGCAAGTGGGGCGTTGCGAAGGCCCACCCCACAACTACGTTCGCATGTCTTACGGCTTGCCGAACGCGGCTGCCACGTACCAGCGCCTCATGAGGGACATCGTGGAGGCTCAAGAGGCCAGGCGTTCCGCAGCCCTGGCGAAGATGGAGATGGTCCGCGAGGAGCCACCAGTGCCTCCGGAGCCTCCCGAGGCCCCTGGGCCTGGGGGCTCATGAGGATCGGCTTCCGCAGCCCACCGAGTCTGCTATACCAACACTCCTTTGTCCTCAACATCATCAGGTGACATCTTTCAAGTTTCATTTCCAGCTAGGAGCGCCCCCCCAGGGCTGCATTATTCCCAGGCCGCGCGGGTCCGTCCCTGTGGCATGTATCCCTTTTATTTCATGTTGTTAGCTTACCTTGTTGGGGGCGCCCCTCGGGTTGCATCATCCCCAAATCGCTCGGGCCTGACCAAGTGATGTCCACCTTTCTAGCATCTATGTGAATGAATCCACTCCTTTGTGGCTAATGTGTTTGACCTAGTTGCCCGCTCAACTGACGCCAACTGACGGAACTGCTCCCAAACGGCATGACGCTTGCGCATGGGTCCGTCCCTGCAACGCCGACAAACCTGAATGGCTGAGCTCTGGCCGCGGCAGCCCCGCATGGCGCCACCTCGTCAAGCCTTCAGTGCCTCATTGCCCCTCGGAAGCAACCAATAGCTGACTGTCAATTGTCATGGCAACCCCTCGTTCTTTCTATGATGGGTCTACAGGATCTCCTAAAGGAGCCGCGTCAGGCGAGGCCCTTGCGGTGTCTCCTTCACTCTCATCCGCGCGAACTGCTTGCACGTTAAAGGGGGGGTGCCTGAGCATCGTGACTCAGGGCTCCTACTGGCTGTCCAGCCCTCACCCTCTGGCCTTGTCCACGGCATCGCGAACTGGCATACCAGCGACGGCTGAGACTCGCTCGAGGGCCGGGACACGAGGATGTAGAGCAGAAAGGGGAGCAAAGTCGAGAGGGGAGGGACACCGATGACCTCGCCGAGCAACCTCACGCCTGCCGATGCACGGACCCGGCGACACACCAGAGAGCGGTCCCTGATTCTCGAGATAAGTCACCACCCGGAAGCACCAGCTACCGTGGCACTATCCCCGCACCTAATGCAATCCCGTGTTAGCGACGTCGCTCTCCTTTCTCACCGAACGACGACTGCTTGAGCGCCAAAGGGGACCTCCTGAGCATCGCGACTCAGGGGCTCTTACCGGACCCCGGGTCGCTCACCTCCTGGCCTTGACTACGACATCGTGACCTGGCATACCAGCGACGGCTGAAGCCGCCTTGGGACTGGGACCTGTCGGCGCAGAGCACCAAGCCCTCGTGAGGTTCGATAGGGAGAACTGAGCTAAGACGGAATGAGCAACTCGCACAATTCTACGACAAGGGTTATATTAACAAAACAGGATCACAGGCACCTTACAAGCCCCCACGGGACGCGTCTTTGATTCCTCGCAGGGAACAGATCCTAAAAGGACGCTAACTGCATGCGCCCCTGCAAAAGACGCCATCATCAACAGTGGGCCGTCAAGCACCGGCGCCAACCCCATCCAGATCAGAGTCGGCGACGGCCTGACGAGCCCGCCCTGCTCCAGGAGCGGCGCCGGCTCGGGGGCTCGTAGCTGTCGTCGCTCGTCTCCGGAGTCGCTAAGAGCTCGCCGGAGTTGCTGGAACCTCCAACGCCTCCGCCGCCTGAGGAGCCGCCAAGGGAGCGGTCGGCGGGCATAGTCCTCGCCCTAGCAGGGTCCCGACCACCTCTCCCGGGGCAGCACTCCAGCCGGCGCCCGTTCGTGTCGAAGAGCTTGAAGAACATGACCGAAGCACCGTCGTACTCCAAGTGGATCGCGAAGGCGCCTCTTGTCCTGCAAACCCGGGCGATTTCGCTCCAGCCTCGAGTCATGAAGACCTCGCCCGGGGAAATGACCGCGACCTCTGCCTCGGTCGTGAGGGTGCTGCAGCCGGCGTGCTGCAGCCAAAGCTCCAGGAGTTCTCCCTGTGGGATGATGGAGGCGAAGAAGCAAGGAGAGGCACGAGAAAGGGGATCTGAGCAGCAACCGGAGAAAGCAAAAAAGCAAAGCCTAGGCAGATGCCGCTCCTTTATCAACTCACGCAGTTGCTAAGGCACTCACGTCCAATCAACCGCCACGCGGCGCCCAAGGCCGCAGGCTGTTAGGGCCCTTGGTGCTTCGCTCTTGCCCTTCCGCCTCCCTGCACAGTCAAGTCCGAGCGCGCCTTGGGCCCGGGGGCTACTGTCGGCGTTCTGGGAACGGGGGTCCCCAGACTTGCCTGCCTGCGGCCTGCGGCATGGCTCAAAGGGGGCCCAGCACGGCCCATCTTTATCAACACAGACTCAAGACCCTCGCGAGGGGCCAAGCCTCGCGGGGCGGACGACACGGAGCTTCCTCAGGCATGGCCTCATCAGGATGGCTCGCGAGGAGGCGGAGAGATCAAGGCGGGGTACCTCACGAGGTGCCCGTGACGCAAGCCATGACGACCAAAGGCGCCAGGCGGGCGCCAGCCGCGCAGTGTCCTCCTTTCCTCTTCGGTGCAAAGGGAGCAAGCGCAGGTAAGAGCATCAAGCAAAGGCACCCGTTTCGGTGCAACAAGACCAAGACCAGTCCAACGGCAGGGAGGAAGTCATTGTGGAGCCCAAGCCAGCGTCACCACCAGAGTCTTTGGCAGGCGAGGACCAACTTTAGTCAGGATAAGTGTACCAGATGTTCCCCTTCAAAATGGCCAATTGTTGGCGCCCTTCCCGCTCAAAATTTGGGAAGAGGCCCAGGGCCTTTGCCTATAAATAGGACCAGCCACCCACCGGGGAGACCGGGGGGTTGAAGATCGAATCAGAGGGAGAATCGAGAAGAGAGAGAGAGAGAGAGAGAGAGAGAGAGAAGGGTGATTGAACTCCTCCCAGCAGTTCATCACCCCAACCAAGAACAGACCCTCGCGAGGCTGTTCTTCCTTGTATTGCTCATCATCATCAGCCCAAGAGGCAATCCACCACACCACGCACTGTTGTAGGGTATTACACCACAACGGTGGCCCGAACCAGTATAAACCCTGTGTCTCTTGTGCTGTTCTTTCCATAGCCTAGATCTTAGCGAGGCGGAGGGGTACAGGTAGGTAGAAGGCGAAATCTCCGCACGCACCCCAATGTTCGAACCTCAAGGGTCTGCCGGAACCCGAAATCCGACAAAGGTGCACTAGGCGAAGCTCGACGCCGTAAAGCTGGTGAAGGAAGGGCCGCCGGAGGGCAAGGACCATCGCTGCCCCGAAATGTATTATGAGAGTGTCCTGAAGGGTTCCCGCCTTGTGGCAGATGAATGTGCTAGAGATGTAATTTTTGAATGAACATGCTCATGTGATCCTGTAATATGAAACGAGTTCATTTGCGCTATGCGACGCTTTTGTGAATTTAAAATATTACCCTCTGTGCGGCCATTTATAAAATATGAGAGTTGGCCAGTCGTCGACTTCTGCCCCCATGTAACTAGTACTGGGGTGTTCGGGATAAACCTGAGCACTCTTTATACCAATTTTGGGTCCTTTGAGGGAGGTGTGGGAGTCCTGGATTAGGAGGTCTCCGGACAGCCGGACTATATCCTTTGGCCGGACTGTTGGACTATGAAGATACAAGATTGAAGACTTCGTCCCATGTCCGGATGGGACTCTCCTTGGCATGGAAGACAAGCTAGGCAATACGGATATGTAGATCTCCTCCCTTGTAACCGACTCTGTGTAACCCTAGACCCCTCCGGTGTCTATATAAACCGAAGGGTTTAGTTCGTAGGACAACATACAATCATACCATAGGCTAGCTTCTAGGGTTTAGCCTCTATGATCTCGTGGTAGATCAACTCTTGTAATACTCATATCATCAACAACAATCAAGCAGGACGTAGGGTATTACCTCCATCAAGAGGGCCCGAACCTGGGTAAACATCGTGTCCCCTGCCTCCTGTTACCATCTGCCTTAGACGCACAGTTCGGGACCCCCTACCCGAGATCTGCCGGTTTTGACACCGACATTGGTGCTTTCATTGAGAGTTCCATTGTGTCGTCGCCGTAAGGCTTGATGGCTCCTTCAATCATCGGTAGCGATGCGGTCCAGGGTTAGGTCTTCCTCCCCGGGTAGATCTTTGTATTCGGCGGCTTCGCACTACGGGCCAATTCGCATGGCCATCTAGAGCAGATCGAGAGCTACGCCCCTGTCCATTAGGTCAGATTCAGAAACTTGAACTACACTGCCGACATCCGCGGAGACTTGATCTTCGACGGATTCGAGCCCGTGTCAGGTGCGCCGCATAGTCACGACGAGCATGACGTAACTCTGCCGTCGGACAGTATTCGGGAGATCGCATCTGCAACTACTCCAGCCGTCAATCCGGAGCAAATCGTGCCATCTGAGAGTGGAGGGATAGACCCCGCCATGGTGGCGGCACTCTCAGTGGCGATAGAGCCGGATACTGACTTCCCCCCTTACGAGAGCCGTGTTGCCGAACCACTGGATTCGTCTCCGGGCACAGACTCCGAGCCGCCTGCATCCGCGCCCATCGAATCCGACTGGGTGCCGATCATGGAGTTCACCTCCACGGATATCTTTTAGCCATGTCGTAACAGACCAAAGCGCCACAACAACGTCGAAAGGCGAGTGCTGAAAGATATCCGCGGAGGTGAACTTCATGATCGGTGCCCAATCGGATTCGATAGGCACGGATGCAGACGGCTCGGAGTCTGTGGCCGGAGACGAATCCCGTGGTTCGGCGACACGGCTCTCGTAAGGGGTGAAGTCAGTATCCGGCTCCATCGCCACTGAGACTGCGGCCTCCATGGCGGGGTCTATCCCTTCGTCCTCGGAAGGCGCAGTTTGCTCCGGATTGAAGGCCGGAGTGGTTGCAGATGCGTCTCCCGAACACTGTCCGATGGCAGAGTTACGTCATGCTTGTCGTGATTGTGTGGCGCACCTGACCTGGGCTCGAATTCGTCGAAGATCAAGTCTCTGCGGATGTCGGCAGTATAGTTTAAGTTTCCGAACCTGACCTGATGGCCAGGGGCGTAGCTCTCGATATGCTCCAAATGGCCAAGCAAATTTGCCCGCAGTGCGAAGCCGCCGAATACGAAGACCTGTCCGGGGAGGAAAACAACACCCTGGACCGCATGTTACCGATGATCTATAACAGCCTGGATTTTGTCCCTTTTCTTTTTCTTTTTGATTTATTGGTTTTTGCTCTGTTTTTCTTTTTGGAGTGGTTCTGTGGCCTTATCACCTGGGAAATCATCCTCATTTCACCTCCCAAGTGGCTCATCATTCTCAAAACCTTTCCAAGATCATGTCACTTCCCTCTTTGACTAAACCCTAAAATCTTTTTCTAGGGAATATTCCTTTTTCTATTAAAAGAATAACCCTGTCTGCCCTAGGTTGTGAAGCAACCTATATTTATGTCCATCCAATAATACCCAAATAATTCTCATAATTCCTTTGGGTAATATGTTGCTCAAATATGCCCAAACTTTTCTGTCCCAGCCCAAGAATAATTCTCCAAAATTCATTCTTCACTTCTGTCCAGAGTGGCACTTTGTGAAGGAAGTGACACCTATCCAATCTTGTTTGCTCCCAAACTTGTTGCGCATTATTTTATGTCCAAATAATTGCCTCATTCCAAAATTCAACTTTATTTGCCAAACCAATCGTCCTCAGCAATTTTTCAAACTTTCTTTCGAACAGAAGGCATTGTGAAGGAAGTGCTAGCTAGGAGTACCCAAATGAGTTGAAATGTATCATGCCCCTTCATGTGCTCATATTAACCCCCTCCTCCAAGTTTCAGCTCCATCCAATTATCTGGGTGAGCACATGGCCAAATCTTTTATTCTGGCAATATTTTCAGGTTGTGAAGCAAGTATAATTTTTTACTGCTTCAAAAATCCTGATAAATTACCAGATTGTTCTCCTACCTATATAAATTCTCTCCACAAAATTTAGCACTATCTCACTTAGCCAATATTTCTCCAAAATGCTTGCAAGATTCTGTCAGTGAAGATAGCTGCGAAGGAAGTACCATTTTGGTGAATCCAATTGGTATGAAACTTATACAGCATCTTTATATGATCAAATAGTGAAGCCTTACCAAATTTTAGCTCAAGTGGCCACACCATTTGAGTGCATCCTCTTGATCCATTTTCTGGACCATTTGGGTCAGTTGCAAAGCAACTATGTTAAATCTTGATCCTAATCTTCTCAAAATTACCAGGATGAAAGTCTTTCTTTACCTCAACCTCGCAGACAAGCTCAATGGTTCCAAACCCTTTCCTGTTGATCACTAGTGCTCAATCAAGTTTACAGCAGTAAACTTCAGAGACTTCTTACTGTTTAACCAGATCACGTTTTATCGATCTTTACCACCATGGTTGCAACCTCCCTTGGATGGACTACGCCCTAGACAACGTTTGAAAACTCTTGGCTTCTTATCCTCGCCAGTCTGCGCAGTGACCACCGACTTGGCATGCAGTGCGCGGACCCAGAACCTCTTCTTGCTCGGGCCCCTCCTCTACTCGGCGTCTCAGCAAGCACGAGCATGTCTAGTAGTTTTACCGGGTCATCGCCGTCCTCCTGGACCTCTCTCCCTCACAGTAAAACCCCTCGCCGACGCTCGCCCACGGGCGCACTGTGGCAGACCAAGCATTCAAGGCGTTTTGGCTCGGTTCCTCACCATCGTCTTCCTCCATGCGGCTCCGTTGGCCTCCTCTGCCCCATGAGACACTTCACTGCTCCTTCCCCGTCGTCTACCAGCGAGCTCTGGTGCGCGCACATGCGTCCGTGGCGCCGGCCACGCGTCCGCGGCAACGCCAGTGCGGCTCCCCTCCCCTCGGCTATATAAGCCACCCCGAGACCCCTGAGCTCACCAGCCTCCTCACCTCACTCCGCTAGGCCTCCCCGACCACCCAAATGAGCTCGAGGAGCTCTCTGTTCCTCCCATGGCCGCCATGGCCGTCGCTTCCCTCCGGCTAAATTGGCCAGAAGCCGAGCCCTCCTCCACCTCTAGCCACCACCATCGCCTTGCCTGCACTCCGGCGACCCTCTTCGTGCCCTTTCCCCCTCGTCGGAGCCCCTATGATCGCCGTCCCCAAGACCGGCCGCCGCCCCCTTGCGTTCTGTTGCTGCGTGATGCTGCAGCTCTGGTCTTTCCCGGCTTCCACAGATGGCCGGGATGGATGAGGTGCGCCACGCTGAGGCCGCCGGTGCCAGCGCCTCGGCCATAAATGGCCGGAATCACCTAGGCCATCGCCGGCAGCGCGTCTGCTCCGCCTCGGTCTCCTCCCATCGCCTTCTCCCCATCCCTCCCCGGCGCCTTTTTCTCCTCTCGATGGGTGCACCGTTGCATCCCACGGCCGCCGGTGTCCTCACCTCGGCCGGAGACGGCCGGAGTTGGCCGGGCCAGGGCCGGCCTCTTCCCTGCCCTCGCTCCTCTTTCTCTGATCGAGGAGCCAGGGAGGAGGAAGACAGGCGCGAGGAGAGAGATGGATAAGGCGGGACCCGCCTGTCAGCCGCACAGCGCCCCGGGCCCGCCTCTGATGATGTGGATAAGTGGAAGCGTCAACCCGCAGAGTATGTGTTCGCTTTCAGAAAGCGCATTCTAGTTTCTCTTCGGACAGAAATACTTTTCCTCTGTTCCGAAAGCGTATTTCGCTAAAATACATTTTCTATTTTTCAGCTCAGGGGCCTGTTTGTAGAGTTTATTTTACAGATTGGTCCCTGGAGTTGAAACTATCATATCTTTTTGCTCGAGACTCCGATTGAGGTGAATCCAAAGCCCACTTCTTCGTTTCATCGAGCCCGTTCTAATGCAACCATTTTCACCATGTTTTGACATTCTGAAAATGACCATTTTCCCTTGTGCTTAATCAGCCCCCTCCGAGAATGAACGCTTTCCGGTTATTCGTTCCGCGAGTTTCTCGCATTTTCCCCCGGTGATTTCTTCCACCCCAGGCAAGCCACACCCTCCATTTGCATGATTGCAATGTAGTAGCATGGTTTAAGTTATTTGAACTTGTTTAAAATATTGCATTAGCTATGTATGATTTGTTCATGGCATATCCCGTAGTATTGTTTAAAGCTTGATATTGCCATGATATTGCTTGGAGTTTTAGGACTTATATTTTGATGATCGTGTGGATGATATGTTGCCTTTGGATTCTTAGTGGTTGTTATGATTATTTCCGTGATTGTATATGTTATTATATTTTGGAGTATTACCTTGGATATCATGCTGCCTTTGGATTATTAGTGGTTAGTATGATTATTTTCATGATGCTAGTTGATGTTCTATTGCTTGGAGTATTATTTTCGGAAATGATGTTTACTTGTGGATCTTAGCCGAATAACTTTATTCTTGTTATTGGAGTAGTAGGATTTTGATTTTCGGGTTCATCCTGACAGTAGTGTAGTGCTACCCTTGGAATATTTTGAGATGATGATATTATGCTTGGATTACTTGTTGGATTTTGCTATGACTTGGATTATAGTTCATAGTTGATATTGGAGTATCAGTTATCACAGTTATATTTCTGGGGATAAATTCCGTCATTAAGTTGGTCAGGTGCCACCGAACCGGGCTTTTCCAGCACAACCACATTTGCCTTATGGGATGGCCCTAATGCGGTCTATTGTCATGTCTCTCGTCGGTGCCTCCAACGAGGGAAGGTTATGGGCGTGCGTACCCTGGACCAGTAAGCAGACATAACCTTGTGTGCCCGTAGTTGTTAGATGCCTTTTTGTCCCGTTGGGACGTTTATGTTTTGGCCACAACGGTGGTCGTTGTGTCTTTGGTAGAGACGGGGCCATCGAGGACTAAACCCAGAAGGGGTGTTGTTCGGAGTGGCCGGGAGAGTGTCATGGCCATAGATCGGTTTTGTCGGAACGCCGTTGGTCCACCCGAATGGGAGTACGAGGCCATGGGTTCTGTGGTGTGGGTATAGTGTGCTACCTCTACAGAGTGTATTTAATCTATCGATAGTATGGGTTCGTACTAGGTCCCACCGTTCGATCAACACTCACATGACGGAATGACTTATAGGTGATATATATATATATATATCTGTGTGTGTGCGTGTCTGTGTGTGTTGATATTTTGAGCAGTATAGATTGGCAGGATGTTGATGATGATGTAGGAGACCAAGTGTTGGTCATGATAGTGATCGCCGGAAGGATCGCGCTTGAGACCAAGTGTTGGTCATGGCAGTGATCGCCGAAAGGATCACGTTTGAGACCAAGTGTTGGTCATGGTTGTGATCGCCGAAATGATCACTGTTTGGTTTTGATCACGAGGTGATCGAGATGATATATTGCTTGGCCGGTTAGCCAAGAGTGATATGGTTATGGAGATCTGAGATGGTGATTTATTAGTATTGTATCAGTTTTATACCATGCTTAGTAGTTGTTTCATCATAATAGTTGTTAATTTAATTAACCTGTTAAATGCTATGTTATTGTCTTGCCTTGATGTTTATGGTTGTTGTGAGCTTGCAAGTACATTCAATGTACTAACCTGGTGTGTCATGCCAGATTGTAGGTGATGCCATGATTGCTTGATTGCTTGTCAATGGTTGCCATGCGTGCGAGCTAGATCGTGTCCCAGCCAGAGTCCCTGTGGAGTAGATTTCACCACCTTCGTCCTTGTTCCGCTGCTAGAAGTATTCCGCTGCTACGAGTTGTTCTGCTGCTAGCATAGAGCAAGTGTAGTATCACAGGCGTTGTGTCGCCGTGCTGATGTGCTTCGTTGTAACATAAGACCCTTGTATTATTATTCTTGTAATAAGAGCTAATTTGTTCTATGTCAAGCAGTGCCGTATTCCAAAGACTTTTCCTCGATTTCTGGGCTGGAATACGGGGCGTTCCAGTTTCTCTGAGCCGGGGTGCCACAGGCTTGGTATCAGAGCAGGTCTAGCTGTAGGACGCCCTGGTCAGCGTGAGCGGTAGAAACCAGTAGTAATCGGTAGAATAGAGTCTACCTTGTTTGTTGCATTTGGTTGCTGCATTTGTTTGTGCATAACATGCATATAGCCTTATTATTTGCTGCTAACGATTTATCTGGTGAGTGTAGATGGCATCAGTTCGGATCCACTACAGCTCAGCCTCTGCATTTCCCCAGTTTCTTTTTCTTTTAGTGATTAGTGTCATTTCTATCCCAGCTTAGTGATGCCAAGTGATCCTGACACTGTTTGCAAAAATGGTGCTCAGGTACCACGCCGAATTATTTCCTTTAGCCCCACCTTTTGTTTCGGTGGTAGACGTGCTTCTATCATGGATCGTCCTTTTTCTTGTCATTTTGGCAACCCTTAATGATCGTAGTTATCAAGAAAGGGCAACGACAGCAGACTCAGTTTCTTCCTCGCTATCCTTATTTCTTGGACGAGTACGGATATTTTCCGCCCACTTGATAATAATGTGGTCGCGACATTCGCGTCCTGCTACATGGTTACCAAGTATGTCCTCGCCTTCGAGCTAGTCCAGGTTGCTACCTGGCTAAGCTAGCAATTGGTGTAGCATTGTTTACACCGATTCTTCCACACATTTATTCGTCCTTGTGCACATCGTCACAACATGCTAGATCGTAGAACCGGAGATCCCGCGAAATTTGTGTGCTTAAGTAGGCATGCATATTGTGTGACTAGCAGTAATATGTGACACTGATTGTGTGTGAATTGATTGTTGTTGTGTGCTTTTGTTTAGTTGAGTTTTCTTTTGCTTCTTCCTTTTTGGGCCCCGGTGTTATATTATTTGTTTGCCCCTATAAAGAGTTGCTCATCATCTGACACCGGACTCAAAGAAGTAATAAGGAGTTTAATTATTTGGAAGCTCAGCTAAACAGAATGGAATTCTCGGCCGACTGCAGTAAAATGGGGAATATCTGATCGTGAGGCTGATAATCAAAGTTTGCATTAGTGTGCACTCCTCACGACAGTACTGATAACTCAAGCATGTGTTAGTATAAAATCCTCACAGCAGTAATGGTCAGCAGCAAGGCAAGTCAAGTACAAGATCAACGGTATATTTTCAGTCAAAGGTATGGGTCATATACAACATTTTGGCTCAGCAATGCATGATGCTTGAAATATGTTATCATCCGAAATAAAGTTAGAATGTGATATGCTCAAGGAGGACAGTTAAACAAATTTTCTCATGCAAATATTCAGCCACAAAATATTATGGGTGTCTGTGGGTGTGGATTTCAGTCTGCATATCAGTATGAAGTTTTGGATATGAGAAACCCAGTATTATTCCACAATCTATACGAATAAATTTATGATGCAAGGCTCCTTAATTTTCCTCAGCATGATATGTGAAGAATTTATGGTCCAAGAAATCCGGTCTTTCTCAGCAAGATACCTCGGTAAAAGCTTCTGGCAAACGGAAATGAATTTTTCTCAATAAGCAAACCTGAGGAGAAGTTTCTCAAGTATGGAACTCAGGCTTCTCCAGCCCAATAATCAGACCAAGCTTCGTGTATAAGCTATAGAGCCTTCTTCGACACGATACCCAGACAAAAGCTTCGAGCAGAAGCTAATGAGCATTCCCCGGCAAACTACACGAATGGCTTTTCTCTGCAGTTCAAGGAACAGATTTGCAATAATTTGTTCAGAAATACAATGCAGTCAAAACATATGCCTACCGCAAGGATCGAGTGTTCGGTGGCATATTCTCCTCATACATATGGTGAGCATGCACCCCCAATCATATCAGTCACTCATACAAGGTATGGATCCAACAGATATACTTAAAGGAAAGTATGGATCCCACAGCCTCATGAATCATGCAAAGGAAGATAAGCAGAGATACATCTCATGAATTACAAGGATCGACAAGATCTGGGGATGACATCACAGAATCCATAGTGTTGACAATGGACATCAAGGTCATTATTCTCGCACCAGACAAGGTGATATATGAACTCTTGTCACCTTCTTTTATGATTGGCCTCAATAATGAGCTCCATACAGCTACAAACCCCGAGTACATGTCATATATGTGCGAACATAGGTCAAAAAAACAAGCACAAGGAATAATGTCAAAAATATTAATCACATCCATGGTCATACGAAGAATCACGGACATGTGTGGCCAAAATATTTCAGTAAGGTATCCTGACAAAGAAAAATCATGACCATTAAAAGGTGAGACCGACAGCAAAGGTATGATGATGTTGCACGACCATCAGGGTCTGGATACCCAAATCAGTTGGAGGACATAATTCCATATGGATCCACAAAGGCATATTCTCAGCGGCCTACTCTATTTACAAGGATTTTCATATCCCGCTGACCTGCTTGACATGGTTAGTGTGGAATATCCAAGTCTGTTCTGTCAGATCCAAGATTCCTTGGTAACCTCAATAGTTTGACCTCAGCGGCAGTGTTAAAAACATATCACAACGTATTACCAAAGATGGGTATACCGACAAAATGAGAAAGTCAAAAGCCGAACAATCAACTCAGACCCGGTATACTCACCGATGGAATCAAGTACATGATCAGTCTGTCAGGAAAAGCATTTGTCCGCCAGCCCCCTATCGGGCAAAGTCTCAAGATGTAAATATTTGAGGTATGACTCCATACATCATTATATTGTTCCTGACAAAAGGCAGCCAGATCTTTAGTACACATCTCATGCTCGAGCCAAGGAAATAAATCAAAATCAGTACCACCTTTGAGCAGTCAGACCCTGTCAGAAGGTGGCCATGATTAATTCTCAGCATTTATTGAACCCAGAAAGCCTGCATTTATTTGAAGCAAACCCGTGACAGAAGTATTAAGGTTTTCAGGACAAAAGGAAATTTATGCTCAGATCCATTGGATATCATCGCAGATATGAGAAAATTCACGTCAGCAAAAGGAAGTGGTATATGAGCAAAACCCGTCAGAATTTGGGGAAAGGTGAAGCAAGCCAACCCCAGAGCAAGGTAACTTGATCATCTGAAATTCTTGGGGGAACAATAAATAAAGGAAAAAGGATACCCGAGTTGGAAACGGTATCCTCAAGTCATACTTGTTCCCAGAGCAACTAAATCTTGAGGACAAGATTTCTTTAAGGGGGTAAGAGTTGTAACATCCTGGATTTTGGCCCTTTTCTTTTCTTTTTGATTTATTGGTTTTTGCTCTGTTTTTCTTTTTGGAGTGGTTCTGTGGCCTTATCACCTGGGAAATCATCCTCATTTCACCTCCCAAGTGGCTCATCATTCTCAAAACCTTTCCAAGATCATGTCACTTCCCTCTTTGACTAAACCCTAAAATCTTTTTCTAGGGAATATTCCTTTTTCTATTAAAAGAATAACCCTGTCTGCACTAGGTTGTGAAGCAACCTATATTTATGTCCATCCAATAATTCCCAAATAATTCTCATAATTCCTTTGGGTAATATGTTGCTCAAATATGCCCAAACTTTCCTGTCCTAGCCCAAGAATAATACTCCAAAATTCATTCTTCACTTATGTCCAGAGTGGCACTTTGTGAAGGAAGTGTCACCTATCCAATCTTGTTTGCTCCCAAACTTGTTGGGCATTCTTTTATGTCCAAATAATTGCCTCATGCCAAAATTCAACTTTATTTGCCAAATCAATCATCCTCAGCAATGTTTCAAACTTTCTTTCAAACAGAAGGCATTGTGAAGGAAGTGCTAGCTAGGAGTACCCAAACGAGTTGAACTTTTTCATGCCCCTTCATGTGCTCATATTAACCCCCTCCTCCAAGTTTCAGATCCATCCAATTATCTATGTGAGCACAGGACCAAATCTTTTATTCTGGCAATATTTTCAGGTTGTGAAGCAAGTATAATATTTACTGCTTCAAAAATCTTGATAAATTACCAGATTGTTCTCCTACCTATATAACTTCTCTCCACCAAATTTGGCACCATTTCACTTAGCCAATATTTCTCCAAAATGCTTGCAAGATTCTGGTCAGTGAAGATAGCTGTGAAGGAATTACCATTTTGGTGAATCCAATTGGTATGAAACTTATACAGCATCTTTATATGATGAAATAGTGAAGCCTTGGCAAATTTTAGCTCCAATGGCCACACCATTTGAGTGCATCATCTTGATCCATTTTTTGGACCATTTGGGTCAGTTGCAAAGAAATTATGTTAAACGTTGATCCTAATCTTCTCAAAATTACCAGGATGAAAGTTTTCTTTACCTCAACCTCGCAGACAAGCTCAATGGCTCCAAACCCTTTCCTGTTGATCACTAGTGCTCAATCAAGTTTACTGCAGTAAACTTCAGAGACTTCTTACTGTTTAAGCAGATCACTTTTTATCGATCTACCACCATGGTTGCAACCTCCCCTAGATGGACTACGCCCTAGACAATGTTTGCCAACTCTTGGTATCTTCTCCTCGCCAGTCTGCGCGGTGACCACCAACTTGGCATGCAGTGCGCGCGCCCAGAACCTCTTCTTGCTCGGGCCCCTCCTCTGCTCGGCGTCTCAGCAAGCACGAGCATGTCTAGCAGTTTTACCGGGTCATCACCTCTATCCCTCTCAGTAAAACCCCTCGCCAATGCTCGCCAACGCTCGCCCACGGGCGCACTGTGGCCGACCAAGCATTCAAGGCGTTTTGGCTTGGTTCCTCGCCGTGGTCTTCCTCCCTGCGGCTCCGTTGGCCTCCTCTGCCCCGTGAGACGCTCCACTGCTCCTTCCCCGTCGTCTACCAGCGAGCTCTGGTGCGCGCACATGCGTCCGTGGCGCCGGCCACGCGTCCGCGGCAACGCCAGTGCGGCTCCCCTCCCCTCGGCTATATAAGCCACCCCGAGACCCCTGAGCTCACCAGCCTCCTCACCTCACTCCGCTAGGCCTCCCCGACCACCCAAATGAGCTCGAGGAGCTCTCTGTTCCTCCCATGGCCGCCATGGCCGTCGCTTCCCTCCGGCTAAATTGGCCAGAAGCCGAGCCCTCCTCCACCTCTAGCCACCACCATCGCCTTGCCTGCACTCCCGCGACCCTCTTCGTGCCCTTTCCCCCTCGTCGGAGCCCCTATGATCGTCGTCCCCCAGACCGGCTGCCGCCCCCTTGCATTCTGTTGCTGTGCGACGCTGCAGCTCTGGTCTTCCCCGGCTTCCACTGATGGCCGGGATGGATGAGGTGCGCCACACGGAGGCCGCCGGTACCAGTGCCTCGGCCGGAGATGGCCGGAATCGCCTAGGCCATCGCCAGCAGCGCCTCTGGTCCGCCTCTGTCTCCTCCTGTCGCCTTCTCCCCATCCCTCCCCTGCGCCTTTTTCTCCTCTGGATGGGTGCGCCATTGCATCCCGCGGCCGCCGGTGTCCTCACCTCGGCCGGAGACGGCCGGAGTTGGCCGGGCCGGCGCTGGCCTCTTCCCTGCCCTCGCTCCTCTGTCTCTGATCAGGGAGCCAGCGAGGAGGAAGAAGACATGCGCAAGGAGAGAGATGGATAAGGCGGGACCCGCCTGTCAGCCGCACAACGCCCTGGGCCCGCCTCTGATGACGTGGATAAGTGGAAGCGTCAACCCGCAGAGTTCGTGTTCGCTTTCAGTAAGCGTATTCTAGGTTCTCTTCGGCCAGAAATATGTTTCCTCTGTTCTAAAAGCGTATTTCGCTAAAATACATTTTTCTGTTTTTTAGCTCAGGGGCCTGTTTGTAGAGTTTATTTTACAGATTGGTCCCTGGAGTTCAAACTATCATATCTTTTTGCTCGAGACTCCGATTGAGGTGAATCCAAAGCCCACTTCTTCGTTTCATTGAGCCCATTCTGATGGAACCATTTTCACCATGTTTTGACATTCTGAAATGACCATTTTGCCATTGCGCTTAATCAGCCCCCTCTGAGAATGAACGCTTTCCGGTGATTCGTTCCGCGAGTTTCTCGCATTTTCTCCCGGTGATTTCTTCCACCCCAGGCAAGCCACACTCTCCATTTGCATGATTGCAATGCAGTAGCATGGTTTAAGTTATTTGAACTTGTTTAAAATATTGCATTAGCTATGTATGATTTGTTCATGGCATATCCCGGAGTATTGTTTAAAGCTTGATATTGCCATGATATTGCTTGGAGTTTTAGGACTTATATTTTGATGATCGTGTGGATGATATGTTGCCTTTGGATTCTTAGTGGCTATTATGATTATTTTCGTGATGGTATCTGTTATTATATTTTGAAGTATTACCTTGGATATCATGGTGCCTTTGGATTATTAGTGGTTAGTATGATTATTTTGATGATGCTAGTTGATGTTCTGTTGCTTGGAGTATTATTTTTGCAAATGATGTTTACATGTGGATCTTAGCCGAATAGGTATATTCTTGTTATTGGAGTAGTAGGATTTTGATTTTCGAATGCATCATGACAGTAGTGTAGTGCTACCCTTGGAGTATTTTGAGATGATGATATTATGCTTGGATTACTTGTTGGATATTGCTATGACTTGGATTATAGTTGATAGTTGATATTGGAGTATCAGTTATCACAGTTATATTTTTGGGGATAAATTTCGTCATTAAGTTGGTCAGGTGTCACCGAACCGGGCTTTTCCAGCGCAACCACATTTGCCTTATGGGAAGTCCCTAATGCGGTTTATTGTCACGTCTCTTGCCGGTGCCTCCAACGAGGGATGGTTATGGGCGTGCGTACCCTGGCCCGGTAAGCAGACATAACCTTGTGTGCCCATAGTTGTTAGATGCCTTTTTGTCCCGTTGGGACGTTTATGTTTTGGCCACGACGGTGGTCGTTGTGTCTTTGGTAGAGACAGGGCCACCCAGGACTAAACCCAGAAGGGGTGTTGGTCGGAGTGGCCGGGAGAGTGTCATGGCCGTAGATCGGTTTTGTCGGAACGCCGTTGGTCCACCCGAATGGGAGTACGAGGCCATGGGTTCTGTGGTGTGGGTACAGTGTGCTTCCTCTGCAGAGTGTATTTAATCTATCGATAGTATGGGTTCGTACTAGGTCCCACCGTTCGATCAACACTCACATGACGGAATGACTTATAGGTGATATATATATATGTTGATATTTTGAGCAATACAGATTGGCAGGATGTTGATGATGATGTTGGAGACCAAGTGTTGGTCATGATAGTGATCGCCGGAAGGATCACGTTTGAGACCAAGTGTTGGTCATGGTAGTGATCGCCTGAAGGATCACGTTTGAGACCAAGTGTTGGTCATGGTTGTGATCGCCGAAATGATCACCGTTTGGTTTTGATCACGAGGTGATCGAGATGATATATTGCTTGGCCGGTTAGCCAAGAGTGATATGGTTATGGAGATCTGAGATGGTGATTTATTAGTATTGTATCAGTTTCATACCATGCTTAGTAGTTGTTTCATCATAATAGTTGTTAATTTAATTAACCTGTTAAATGCTATGTTGTTGTCTTGCCTTGATGTTTATGGTTGTTGTGAGCTTGCAAGTACATTCAATGTACTGACCTGGCATGTCATGCCAGATTGCAGGTGATGCCATGATTGCTTGATTGCTTGTCGATGGTTGCCGTGCGTGCGAGCTAGATCATGTCCCAGCCAGAGTCCCTACAGAGTGGATTTCACCACCTTCGTCGTTGTTCCGTTGCTAGAAGTATTCCGCTGCTACGAGTTGTTCCGCTCCTAGCATAGAGCAAGTGTAGTATCGCAGGCGTAGTGTCGCCGTGCTGATGTGCTTCGTTGTAACATTAGACCCTTGTATTATTATTCTTGTAATAAGAGCTTATTTGTTCTATGTCAAGCAGTGCCGTATTCCAGAGACTTTTCCTCGATTTCTGGGCTGGAATACGGGTCGTTCCGGTTTCTCTGAACCGGGGTGCCACATGATCGAAGGAGCCATCAAGCCTTACCGTGACGGCACAGTGGAACTCTCAATTAAAGCACCAATGTCGGTGTCAAAACCGGTGGATCTCGGGTAGGGGGTCCCGAACTGTGTGTCTAAGGCGGATAGTAACAGGAGGCAGGGGACACGGTGTTTACCCAGGTTCGGGCCCTCTTGATGGAGGTAATACCCTACGTCCTGCTTGATTTTTCTTGATGGTATGAGTATTACAAGAGTTGATCTACCACGAGATCATAGAGGCTAAACCCTAGAAGCTAGCCTATGGTATGATCGTATATTGTCCTACGGACTAAACTCTCCGGTTTATATAGACACCAGAGGGGGCTAGGGTTACACAGAGTCGGTTACAAGGGAAGAGATCTACATATCCGTATTGCCAATCTTGCCTTCCACGCCAAGGAGAGTCCCATCCGGACACGAGACGAAGTCTTCAATCTTGTATCTTCATAGTCCAACAGTCCGGCCAAAGGATATAGTCCGACTGTCCAGAGACCCCCTAATCCAGGACTCCCTCATCCATGGCATCCCTCACCACACTTATGACCCGTTTTTGCGCGGGAGAAGACAGCTGGCTCGCTCGTACAAGCAATAGCACCAGCGACCCTGGTACCTCCGAAACTAGGGACGGCAATGGCAAGCCACGATGCGACAAGCATAAGCGTCGAAACAACAATGAAGGAACGCAAGACACGGCGGTTAACGCCAGATTCAGCAGCTCCAAACCCGGTCAATGGAAAAAACCATTCAAGGCAAACAGAGATGGCCCATCCAGTCTAGACAGAATACTTGATCGGCCTTGCCAGATTCATGGTACCCCCGATAAACCCGCCAATCATACCAACCGAATTTGTTGGCTGATGTCTACTACACAACTTCTTCTTGTAGACGTTGTTGGGCCTCCAAGTGCAGAGGTTTGTAGGACAGTAGCAAATTTCCCTCAAGTGGATGACCTAAGGTTTATCAATCCATGGGAGGCATAGGATGAAGATGGTCTCTCTCAAGCAACCCTGCAATCAAATAACAAAGAGTCTCTTGTGTCCCCAACACACCCAATACAATGGTAAATTGTATTGGTGCACTTGTTCGGCGAAGAGATGGTGATACAAGTGCAGTATGGATGATAGATAAAGGTTTTTGTAATCTGAAAAAATAAAAACAGCAAATTAACTAATAGTAAAAGTGAGCGTAAACGGTATTGCAATGCTAAGAAACAAGGCCTGGGGTTCATACTTTCACTAGTGCAAGTTCTCTCAACAATAATAACATAATTGGATCATATAACTATCCCTCAACATGCAACAAAGAGTCACTCCAAAGTCACTAATAGCGGAGAACAAACGAAGAGATTATGGTAGGGTATGAAACCACCTCAAAGTTATTCTTTCTGATCGATCTATTCAAGAGTCCGTAGTAAAATAACATGAAGATATTCTTTCCATTCAATCTATCATAGAGTTCATACTATAATAACACCTTAAGGCACAAATCAACCAAAACCCTAATGTCACCTAGATACTCCAATGTCACCTCAAGTATATGTGGGTATGATTATACGATATGCATCACACAATCTCAGATTCATCTATTCAAACCAACACAAAGTACATCAAAGAGTGCCCCAAAGTTTCTACCAGAGAGTCAAGACGAAAACGTGTGCCAACCCCTATGCATAGGTTCATGGGTGGAACCCGCAAGTTGATCACCGAAACATACATCAAGTGGATCAATAGAATACCCCATTGTCACCACGGGTATCCCACGCAAGACATACATCAAGTGTTCTCAATTCCTTAAAGACTCAATCCGATAAGATAACTTCAAAGGAAAAACTCAATCCATTACATCAGAGTAGAGGGAGAGAAACATCATAAGAGCCAACTATAATAGCAAAGCTCGCGATACATCAAGATCGTATCACCTCAAGAACATGAGAGAGAGAGATCAAACACATAGCTACTGGTACATATCCCCAGCCCCGAGGGAGAACTACTCCCTCCTTGTCATGGAGAGCACCGGGATGATGAAGATGGCCACCGAAGAGGGATTCCTCCTCCAGTAGGGTTCCGGAATGGGTCTAGATTGGTTTCGGTGGCTACGGAGGCTTCTGGCAGCGGAACTCCTGATCTATTGTGCTCCCCGAAGTTTTTAGGGTATATGGATATATATATATAGGAGGAAGAAGTACGTCAAGGGGCCACGAGGAGCCCACGAGGGTGGAGGGTGCGCCCAGGGGGGTGGGCACGCCCCCCTGCCTCGTGCCTTCCTCGTTGCTTCCCTTACGTACACCCCAAGTCTTCTGGATTGCTTCCGTTCTAAAAATAAGTTCTGTGAAGTTTCAGGTCAATTGGACTCCTTTTGATTTTCCTTTTCTGCGATACTCTAAAACAAGGAAAAACAGAAACTGGCACTGGGCTCTGGGTTAATAGGTTAGTCCCAAAAATAATATAAAAGTGTATAATAAATCCCATAAACATCAAAAAGAGATAATATAATAGCATGGAACAATAAAAAATTATAGATACGTTGGAGACGTATCAGCATCCCCAAGTTTAATTCCTGCTCGTCCTCGAGTAGGTAAATGATAAAAACAAAATTTTTGATGTGGAATGCTACCTAACATATTTCTCTAAGTAATTCTCTTCATTTTGGCATGAGTGTTCGGATCCATAAGATTCAAGACAAAAGTTTAATATTGACATAAAAATAATAATACTTCAAGCATACTAACCAAGTAATCATGTCTTCTCAAAATAACATGGCCAAAGAAAGCTATCCCTACAAAATCATATAGTGTGGCTATGCTCTATCTTCACCACACAAAATATTTAAATCATGCACAACCCCGATGACAAGCCAAGCAATTGTTTCATACTTTTGATGTTCTCAAACTTTTTCAATCTTCACGCAATACATGAGCGTGAGCCATGGAGATAACACTATAGGTGGAATAGAATGGTGGTTGTGGAGAAGACAAAAAGGAGAAGATAGTCTCACATCAACTAGGTGTATCAACGGGCTATGGAGATGCCCATCAATAGATATCAATGTGAGTGAGTAGGGGTTGCCATGCAACGGATGCACTAGAGCTGTAAGTGTATGAAAGCTCAAAAAGAAACTAAGTGGGTGTGCATCCAACTCACTTGCTCACGAAGACCTAGGGCATTTTGAGGAAACCCATCATTGGAATATACAAGCCAAGTTCTATAATGAAAGATTCCCACTAGTATATGAAAGTGACAACATAGGAGACTCTCTATCATGAAGATCATGGTGCTACTTTGAAGCACAAGTGTGGTAAAAGGATAGTAGCATTGCCCCTTCACTCTTTTTCTCTCATTTTTTTATTTGGGCCTTTTCTCTTTTTTTATGGCCTCTTTTTTATTTATTTATTTGGGCCTTTTCTATTTTTTATGGCCTCTTTTTTCTTTTTCTTTTTTTCGTCTAGAGTCTCATCCCGACTTATGGGGGAATCATAGTCTCCATCATCCTTTCCTCACTGGGACAATGCTCTGATAATGATGATCATCACACTTTTATTTACTTACAACTCATGAATTACAACTCGATACTTAGAACAAAATATGACTCTATATGAATGCCTCCGGCGGTGTACCGGGATGTGCAATGACTCAAGAGTGACATGTATGGAAGAATTATGAACGGTGGCTTTGCCACAAATACGATATCAACTACATGATCATGCAAAGCAATATGACAATGATGAAGCGTGTCACAATAACGGAATGATGGAAAGTTGCATGGCAATATATCTCGGAATGGCTATGGAAATGCCATAATAGGTATGTATGGTGGTTGTTTTGAGGAAGATATATGGTGGGTTTATGGTACCGGCGAAAGTTGCGCGGTACTAGAGAGGCTAGCAATAGTGGAAGGGTGAGAGTGCGTATAATCCATGGACTCAACATTAGTCATAAAGAAATCACATAATTATTGCAAAAATCTATTAGTTATCAAAACAAAGTACTACGTGCATGCTCCTAGGGGGATAGATTGGTAGGAAAAGACCATCCCTCGTCCCTGACCGCCACTCATAAGGAAGACAATCAATAAATAAATCATGCTCCGACTTCATCACATAATGGTTCACCATACATGCATGCTACGGGAATCACAAACTTTAGCACAAGTATCTCTCAAATTCACAACTACTCACTAGCATGACTCTAATATTACCATCCTCATATCTCAAAACAATCATCAAGTATCAAACTTCTCATAGTATTCAATGCACTTTATATGAATGTTTTTATTATATCCCTCTTGGATGCCCATCATATTAGGAATAAATTCATAACCAAAGCAAATTACCATGCTGTTTAGGACTCTAAAAATAATATAAGTGAAGCATGAGAGATCAATTATTTCTATAGAATAAAACCACCACCGTGCTCTTAAAGATATAAGTGAAACACTAGGGCAAATGACAAACTACTCCGAAAGATGTAAGTGAAGATCAATGAGTAGTCGAATAATTATGCAACTATGTGAAGACTCTCTAACATTTAAGAATTTCAGATCTTGATACTTCAAACAGCGAGAAAAACAAAATAAAATAAATTGACGCTCCAAGCAAAACACATATCATGTGGTGAATAAAAATATAGCTCCAGGTAAAGTTACCGATGAACGAAGACGAAAGAGGGGATGCCTTCCGGGGCATCCCCAAGATTAGGCTTTTGGTTGTCCTTGAATATTTCCTTGGGGTGCCTTGGGCATCCCCAAGCTTAGGCTCTTGCCACTCCTTATTCCATAGTCCATCGAATCTTTACCCAAAACTTGAAAACTTCACATCACAAAACTTAACAGAAAACTCGTAAGCTCCGTTAGTATAAGAAAATAAATCACCACTTAGGTACTGTTGTGAAGTCATTCTAAATTCATATTGGTGTAATATATACTGTATTCCAACTTCTCTATGGTTCATACCCTCCAATACTACTCATAGATTCATCAAAATAAGCAAACAACACATAGAAAACAGAATCTGTCAAAAACAGAACAGTCTGTAGTAATCCGTAGGATTCGAATACTTCTGTAACTCAAAAAATCCTGAGAAATTAGGAAGTCCTAGGCAATTTGTTTATTAATCTACTGCAAGTGGAATTGGTATTTTATCGCTCTCTGGTAAGAAATGAAAATTATTCCCATGAGCGCATACTTTCTGTTTTTTACAGCAAGGTCAAATAACAATCACCCAAGAAGGTCCTAAAGGCTTTACTTGGCACAAACACTAATTAAAACATAAAACCACATCTAAACAGAGGCTAGATGAATTATTTATTACTAAACAGGAACAAAAATAAAATTGGGTTGCCTCCCAACAAGCGCTAACGTTTAACTCCCCTAGCTAGGCATGATGATTTCAATGATGCTCACATAAAAGATAAAAATTGAAACATAAAGAGAGCATCATGAAGAATATGACTAGCACATTTAAGTCTAACCCACTTCCTATGCATAGGGATTTTGTGAGCAAACAACTTATGTGAACAAGAATCAACTTGCATAGGAGGTAAAGCAAGCAACACTTCAAGATTTTCAACATGTAGAGAGGAAACTTGATATTATTGCAACTCCTACAAGCATATATTCCTCCCTCATAATAATTTTCAGTAGCATCATGAATGAATTCAACAATATAACCATCACATAAAGCATTGTTTTCATGATCTACAAGCATAGAAATTTTATTACTCTCCACATAAGGAAAATTCTTCTCATTCGGAATAGTGGGAGTATCATAAGAAACTCAAATACTATAAATTGTTTCCATATTAAAAGAGTAATGTTCAGAAAAGTGGTAATCATAATCATGACAAGTTTCATAAATATAATCATCACTACTTTTTATAGCATACATGTTATCACAATAATCATCATAAGTAGCAACTTTGTTCTCATCATAATCAATTGAAACCTCTTCCAAGATAGTGGATACATCACTAAATAAAGTCATGACCTCTCCAAATCCACTTTCATAAATATTATAAGATTCAACATCCTCCAAAATGGTGGGATCATTACTTCCTAAAGTTGACACTCTTCCAAACCACTTTCATCAATATAATCATCATAAGTAGGAGGCATGCTATCATCATTATAAATTTGCATATCGAAACTTGAGAGACTAAAAATATCATCCTCATTAAACATAGCTTCCCCAAGCTTGGGGCTAACATTAATTGCAGCAAATATATTCTCAAAAACATCATCTTCATCAAACATAGCATCCCCAAGCTTGGGCCTTTTCATACCATAAGCATAATCACTCTCATCATTAATAGTATGGATATCACTAATAGTATAGCAATTATCATCATCACAAGGAGTAATAGGAGCAACATCATTTGGGAGAGATACCTTTTTACCTTTGCTTCTCCGTTTTTTTATTTTTCTTCTTCACATCATGTTTGGGTTTAATCCTCTTTTTGGAGCTACTTATTAATGAGATTAGTTGAATAGAAGGCTCCTCCTTGTTACCTCATTCATCATAAGAAATAATAGGAGAATATTGGGAAGTCTCTTCCCTTTCATTAGTATTCTCTTCATCCTCTATTTGTTTTCTTTTCTTTATGTAATTGGCAATATAAGGATTTTCAATGCAATTTACCGCACAATACATATAAATTTCTTCTAGATCAAAATTAAGAACTCTATAAAGGGAAAATTCTGGAATATCCTTAGTTATACGTTTCATTTCTTCATAACCCAAGAGCAAAATAAGTTCATTATGATGTGCAAGAGAAATCAAGTCATCACAATTTTTGGACACGGTACGATCATGAAACAATTTGCATTGGGTACTGAAATGATCACGTTCATTGCAAAGTTCACAGGTACGGCTAAGAAAATTTAAATTTTTAGCACAAATATCTAGCCTTTCTTGCAAAAATTTAGTTTCTAAATGCTTATGCCTCTTGCAATATCTATCTTCCCTATTTGGTGTGTACTTGCAAACCCAATGCACTCCACAAAATTTGACATGTTTATAGGAGACATTTTCATCATAACTAGTGCAATCATCATTAGTACTATGGATGATCAAAGTGTTCATACTTACAACATTGCAATCATGCTCATCATTCAAAGATTTAGTGCCAAACATTTTATAGACTTCTTCTTCTAGCACTTGAGCACAATTTTCCTTTTCATCATACTTACGAAAGATATTAAAAAGATGAAGCGTATGAGGCAAACTCAATTCCATTTTTTTGTAGTTTTCTTTTATAAACTAAACTAGTGATAAAACAAGAAACTAAAAGATTTGATTGCAAGATCAAAAGATATACCTTCAAGCACTCACCTCCCCGGCAACGGCGCCAGAAAAGAGCTTGATGTCTACTACACAAACTTCTTCTTGTAGACGTTGTTGGGCCTCCAAGTGCAAAGGTTTGTAGGATAGTAGCAAATTTCCCTCAAGTGGATGACCTAAGGTTTATCAATCTGTGGGAGGCGTAGGATGAAGATGGTCTCTCTCAAGCAACCCTGCAACCAAATAACAAAGAGTCTCTTGTGTCCCGAACACACCCAATACAATGGTGAATTGTATAGGTGCACTAGTTCGGCGAAGAGATGGTGATACAAGTGCAGTATGGATGATAGATAAAGCTTTTTGTAATCTGAAAAATATAAAAACAGCAAGGTAACTAATAGTAAAAGTGAGCGTAAACGGTATTACAATGCTAGGAAACAAGGCCTAGGGTTCATACTTTCACTAGTGCAAGTTATCTCAACAATAATAACATAATTGGATCATATAACTATCCCTCAACATGCAACAAAGAGTCACTCCAAAGTCACTAATAGCGGAGAACAAACGAAGAGATTATGGTAGGGTATGAAACCACCTCAAAGTTATTCTTTCTGATCGATCTATTCAAGAGTCCATAGTCAAATAACATGAAGCTATTCTTTCTGTTCAATCTATCATAGAGTTCGTACTAGAATAACACCTTAAGACACAAATCAACCAAAACCCTAATGTCACCTAGATACTCCAATGTCACCTGAAGTATCCGTGGATATGATTATACGATATGCATCACACAATCTCAGATTCATCTATTCAAACCAACACAAAGTACTTCAAAGAGTGCCCCAAAGTTTCTACCGGAGAGTCAAGACAAAAATGTGTGCCAACTCCTATGCATAGGTTCATGGGCGGAACCCGCAAGTTGATCACCAAAACATACATCAAGTGGATCAATAGAATACCCCATTGTCACCACGGGTATCCCACGCAAGACATACATCAAGTGTTCTCAAATCCTTAAAGACTCAATCCGATAAGATAACTTCAAAGGGAAAACTCAATCCATTACAACAGAGTAGAGGGGGAGAAACATCATAAGATCCAACTATAATAGCAAAGCTCGTGATACATCAACATCGTATCACCTCAAGAACACGAGAGAGAGAGAGAGATCAAACACATAGCTACTGGTACATACCCTCAGCCCTGAGGAGAACTACTCCCTCCTCATCATGGAGAGCACCGGGATGATGAAGATGGCCACCGGAGAGGGATTCCCCCTCCGGCAGGGTGCCGGAACGGGTCTAGATTGGTTTTCGGTGGCTACGGAGGCTTCTGGCGGCGGAACTCCCGCTCTATTGTGCTCCCCGAAGTTTTTAGGGTATATGGATATATATAGGAGGCAGAAGTATGTCAGGGGGGCCACGAGGGGCCCATGAGGGTGGAGGGCGCGCCCAGGGGGGTGGGCGCGCCCCCCTGCCTCGTGCCTTCCTCGTTGCTTCCCTTATGTACGCCCCAAGTTTTCTGGATTGCTTCCGTTCCAAAAATAAGTTCTGTGAAGTTTCAGGTCAATTGGACTCTGTTTGATTTTCCTTTTCTGTGATACTCTAAAACAAGGAAAAAACAGAAACTGGCACTGGGCTCTGGGTTAATAGGTTAGTACCAAAAATAATATAAAAGTGTATAATAAAGCCCATAAACATCCAAAACACATAATATAATAGCATGGAACAATCAAAAATTATAGATACATTGGAGACGTATCATTGGGTCTTCAAACAAGTTGGCAAGCTTAACGCCGAACACAAGGGAAAGGGGTCGCCAAGCGATGACGATGACCAAGAGCCTCGTCAGCCGAACATAGGGGGACAGAAGCAATTTCCCCCCGAGGTAAAAACAGTGAATATGATATATGTCACACATATCCCTAGGAGGGAGTGCAAACACGCACTACTGGACGTCTACGCCATGGAGCCAGTCGCCCCCAAATTTAACCCATGGTCGGCTTGTTCGATCACCTTCGATCGAAAGGACCACCCTACCAGTATCCGTCACTGAGGTTTGGCAACTTTGTTCCTCGATCCAATCATCAGCGGATTCCATCTTGCGCGAGTCCTCATGGATGGCGGTAGTAGTCTCAATCTACTTTATCAAGACACTGTCCGCAAAATGGGTATTGATCCGTCAAGAATCAAACGCACTAGAACTACCTTCAAAGGAGTAATACCTAGAAAAGAGGCCCACTGTACGGGCTCAATCACACTAGAAGTAGTCTTCGGCTCGCTAGACAACTTCCGAAGTGAAGA